>NC_056736.1:645064886-645236145 GCF_019279795.1 Protopterus annectens
TGTGGTGGAAGGCAGGAAAAGAATGGGAGGCCAAGGTAAGTGGGGCAGTGGAAGTCACAGAACTTATTAGCTGGACCTCCAACTAGCCAGACAGCCCCAAGGGGATTATTGCCAGGGGACTTATCAGCCACTTATTGCCAGGGGACTTATCAGCCTGGCAATGGCTCCTTGGCAGATTGTAAGGTGATCCAGAGGAACTGTGAATGTCATGAGAAAAAATATTGTCATGTGGGTATGATTATTGGAATGGCTGGATATCACCAGTGCTGTCTGTTGTTTTGTACTGTTTAGGGCATTGTTTTGAAATAAATAAATACATGGCCTCCCTGACACTCCTGCCTTGCACACATCTCCCATCTACTGGATTTAGTAAAGAACATTGACAATAATTGGCAATAAACACATGGCTGTGGCCATTTAATCCACCTGACACCTCTGTGTTGTATTTAATGTAACAATGATTATTGCAAGAGGTAACACGAATGGTAAATACGATTGATGTAATGATTTCTGCAAACTGCTATTATTATAAGTGATGTGAAAATATTTGTCAGCTGGAGCTGATGGGAAGCAAGTGCTGTGAAAACAAATCCAAGGGAGCTGATTATAAGGTGAATGTGATTCACCATACTTTGGTGCAACCTGGAACAAGGACAAGGTTGGCAATGGTGAACAATGTGGAACTATTTTAGTAATGACAGGTAGTGCTGTACCAATCTTGGACAAATTTCAGTCACTACTGAACCTCACGATCTTGTTAAACAGGCTGTCTGATAGACACTTCTGCTGTCTAGTGGTTGTAATCACAGCTTGCCAACCAGTTTTCTCATGACTAAAATTAGCAAAGCTCTGCCTTAGTTACTCATGGTTAGAGACTGCCAAGGATATTACGTCTTGGCTCACTGCTCTTTAGTAAATTCATAAATCCCTCAGACAACTTACCTTATTCATAAAAGCCCCCACAGGACCATTCCTCCCAGCATATCACAAACTAATGATGTGTTTTCTTTGACTGCCACTCAGACCAGCACATGCTGCATTACTAAGCCCAGTAACAATGTAACAATGTCGTACTGTTTCTAGCACCATGTTTTGAATGTATTCTAATAATTTAATGCAGAGGATTGAAACTGTTTGCTGTTAATAATTTTATCACACACACACACAAACACACACACACACACACACACACACACACACACACACACACACACACACACACACACACACACACACACACACACACACACACACACACACACACACACACACACACACACACACACACACACACACACAAAAAAAAGTACAGAGGATTTATTTCAACTTTCTGGTTTAAAAGCCCACGTTTGCGCTTGTTTCCCACCTTTCCTGTAACTAGTCTAGCCCAGCCAGGACTGCTTGTAAGCTTCTGAGACCCCCAAGCCTTTCTGTGTTGGAGGGAAGCCTTCTAGCTTATCAGTGTGAGTGGTAAGCACTAGGTAGCCTATCTACCACAAGAGTGGTTTCTGGCCCAGAAATTGTAGTTTATTGACCGTTTGGGCAGTTTTTCCATCTCTTTCAATTTTCTGGTTTAAAAAGCCTGCATTTGCACTTGTTTCCCACCTTTCCTGTAACTAGTCTAGTCCAGATACAGATTTGCTGTATCCAGGACTGTTTGTAAGCTTCTGAGCCCCCCAAGCCTTTCTGTGTTGGAGGGAAGCCTTCTAGCTTATCAGTGGGTGTGGTAACCACTAGGTAGTCTATCTACCACAAGATGCAGGTGCAGATTCTTAGATTTAGCACTTGAATTTGCTTACTCGTGCTCAGCACTTGTTCAGAACTTGTTGTAGTACTAAATAAGCTACAAATTACTACAGCACCCAGATAGTTTTGTACTTACTGTCCTCACTTGCTTAGAGATAAACAGCTCTTATACTCACTTTCCTCACTTGTCTAGAGGAAAGTAGTTTTTTTATTCAGGCATGTCGAAGGGTCAGATCCCAGTGTTCTCTCCTGTCTATCTGATGGATCTGGACATCTTGGGGCAATGTAGCAATTGCCTGATCTACACAGACAACCCTCTCCTCCTACACCCAACACCACAACCTGTGAGAGGTGCACTTATGTAGCCAAAAAGGAGGTAAAGCTCTCTCCAACCAAGACTGAACTTGACAGTCAAGAGGAGAAGGTAAACACTTGCAGCACACCACACTCATCACATAGTGCCACTAAACCTACACCACCAAAATCCAAACATAGAAACACAAAAACATTCGCAGAGGTTCTCAATAATAATCTGCTCAAGCAACAGAGACCTCCAAACCAGAAATGCAAGCAACCTCCGCCCGCCCAACACAACCCAAATGACACATAGCCCACAGACTCAGTGTGCCAATTAACCACAGCCCATAAGGCAAAACAACGTACCCAACACACTAGTCATATGTGACTCTATAGTCAGGCACACTGATGTCCCACTCACCAGGCTAAACAAGGAGAAGGTTACTGTCAGCTGCCTGTCGGGTGCCAGGATCCGCCACATAACCCACGCACTCATGTCACTCCACAACAAGTACAAATATGACTCAGTAATTGTCCATGTTGGTGTGAATGACCTGAGATGTACCTCCCTGGACTACATGAAAAGAGACATGGAAGAGTTCTCCGATCTTGTAGCCCAGGCAGGTATGACCCTAGCCCTGAGAAGCATCCTGCCATCGCCCAGAATGATACTGCAGTACAAGGACAAAATGATTGACTTCAGCAATTGGCTAAGCTTCTGGTGTCATTCTAAGGGGATCCAGTATCAGTCTGCCTGGGACAACATGGTTGACAGACCACGATGCTTTGCCAGAGATGGCCTGCACCTGTCACCCCTGGGATTCTGGATACTGGCTAAGGGTCTTCCTGCCCCTATAGTGTCTTTTTTTAGGCAAGGTTCAAATGACAAATTCATCACCATAACAGAAACAGGCAAGCAAAAACTGAGGGTAATGCTACTCAATGCTAGAAGTCTAAATCTCAAAATGCACTCACTTGAGGCACTCCTTAAAATGGAAAACATCGATATCTGTGCAATGACTGAGACCTGGTTCAAGGCTCTAGAGAGCACCCCTGCATTACCAGGCTTTAACTCATACCACACTTTTCGGCCATCTAACCTGAACCAGAACACCAAAGGCGGAGGTGTGTCCATATTCATTAAGGATATCCACACCTCCAGGCTAGTTGTGCTTCATAATGCATCCAAGGTTATCCAAGTGCAACTAACTCTGGGCAAAACTGCAATCTAAATTGTAGCTTGCTACAGATCCCCCACCATACCCCAGGATTCCCACTCCTCTTTTCTTAAAAAACTGGAAAATATTAGGGTTCAACCAAACACCCTAATAATGGGCGATTTCAACTACCTCACCATTAACTGGGAAAACTACTCATGGACCAACTCCTTTGCTCAACGCTTTCTGTAATTCATAAATTCCAATGCCCTGGATCAACTTATCCGCACCCCCACCAGGGGCAACAATATCCTAGACCTAGTCATTGCCAACATAAGTGACCAGTGTTCCACACCTGAAGTCAACTCCTCGTTGGTCAGATCCGACTATAAGCTAATCACCCTAGATATCCACTTCCTGCCCCCACCCACCATTAAGGAAACCACAGTAAAAAATTTCTCCAAAGCCAACTTCATGCTTCTTAAGACAGAAGTGGTGAACTTCATGACACCCATGCAGGTGGACAATACAGTTACGACTGCTGAATCCTTCATAAATGCACTCTATAAGCACTTACACGAGTGCATGGATAGTGCTATCCCAAACAGAACCAAGACGCTATCCTCCAAAAAAAAGGAAGCCAATCTGGTGGTCCCCCGGCCATAAACAAACTCTTCAACAGAAGGAAGAAACTTTTGCAAAAAGAGAGTAAAATCCCCTGAGTGGAGGAGCTCCCTGATCAGCCTCAGTAGGAAGCTAAGATCCCTTATAAGATCCTCCAAAGCTAGCTATGAAATCAAAATCACCACTGATTCTAAGGGCAACCACAAAGCATTTTATAGCTATGTCAAGAATCTCAATGGCAACACCCAGATCTGCTCTGAGTTACAGCACAATGGCACGAGAATTACAGAACCAACTGATATTGCCAACATCCTGACAAATAGGTTCAGTGCTAACCTTACCCCCCTCTCACCTCCTAAAGGGCCCATATCTATACAGGAAGAATGCAGAGTCCCTGTAATCACATCTATACAGGTAAAAGCTGCACTCTCTAAAACCAAAAACACAGCATCCATGGGACCAGACAACATCCAGGCCGTGTTTTACATGAACTTCAGAATGAACTGGCTGCCCACCTAAGCAGCATGTTCAATCACAGTCTCACGTCAGGCTTTGTGCCCACTGAATGGCACACAGCAACAGTTATCCCACTTCACAAAGGGGGAGCCACTACTGATCCTGTGAACTATCGCCCTATTAGCCTGACGTGCCTGGTATGCAAGGCCATGGAACCTATCATCATAGAACTCCTAAACAAAGACATTGGTAACCTGGAAACTCTGGACTCCACCCAGTTTGGGTTTGTGAAAGGCAGATCATGCCTCCTGAACCTGATCGACTTCTTTGAGGCAGTCACCAAAGCTGTAGACAAGGGTAAGACCTCGCCAAGGCTTTTGACACCATCCCCCATTCTGGAATTGCAGATAAACTCACCAAACTATGTATAAATTCCTATGTCACAAGATGGGTTGCGAACTGGCTCACTGACAGAACCCACACTATAAAAGTTGCAGACTCCAAATTTGACCTCAAACCAGTGACAAGTGGAGTAGCACAGGGTTCAGTCCTGGGACCTCTCCTGTTTGGTATCTACTTCTCTGAAGCACAGGCTAACACAGAAGGCCTCTGGCTAACAACGTTCGCAGATGATTGCAAACTAGTAGCCATAGTCGAGTCCCAAAATGATGTGGACATCCTACAGGAGGGCCTCACTGAGACATATGTCATCCCCTTTGGTAAAAACTCCGCACCCATGAACTACCACATAAACGGCAGTCTACTTAATGCCGAATGTGTGATAAGAGACCTTGGGACCCAGGTGGACAGTAGTCTCTCCTTTGATAGTCACATCGCCACAGTAGTCAGGAAGTCCTTCTACGTGGCACACCTCATCACAAAAGGGTTCTCATCCAGAAAAAAAGAGGTCATTGTTCCCCTCTACTCGGCACTCATTAGACCCATTATAGAATACAATGCCCCTTTAGGAATGTACCTCACAAGACATCTGCAGCAGCTGGAAAGGCCACAGAAGTACCTCACAAAGAGGATTACTGGCCTCAAAAAGATGCCCTACACTGACTGTCTCAAAAACCTCCAGCTTTACTCTGTAGCATATTGCCTACTCCGAGGAAATCTCTGCCTAACATATAAAGCTATTTTAAACCCAGAGCTGTTGGACATGCTACACCTAAAGAAATCCCAATCCCTCCAAGCTACATGCTCTAGGGACCTAAACCTTGTCACCACAATAAACAGGACATGCTGCAGATTTAGATTCCTGTCCCAGAGACTTCCTATACTCTGGACAAGCTACCCATCTATGTCAAGCAAAGTTCCTCATTAGCATTCTTCAAGAAAAATCTTAATGAGTGGATGGGAAATAGGAAATACATCCCAGGGATCACTTCTGTGGTTCTACTTGACAGGGGCACAGGAAATTAACTTTCTTGGGTGGCGTAAGCCAGGGAACCTTGTTGGCTAGGTTTACTTAGGCCCTTGGGCTGATAGCCTAGTACCTACCTATTAACCTATGACCTGTTGATGTGCTCTTATCTTTTAGCCCTGAGCTTTATTCCATTAGTTTCTGTTTGAGTCTGAGCAAGTGACTCAGCTAGACGGTGCTCCTGGGATGCCCCTGAAAAGAAGTCACTGTGTGTAGTATTTTACTTAGTTAATACATTTAAAAAAGGAAGTAACTATTTTATTTGGTTACCTTTATTCTTACACCATAAGTCCTCTGTAAGGGGGGTTGGCTTGCTGATGACAAAAGAAAGGGCCAGTTAATGTTCCCCTATAGCTGCAATACTCCAACATGACTATGGACAACTTCCATTCTACACTCTTTGGCGTAACCAGCCTCAATAATACTAACTCTGAGGCACTGCTCCTGCCTCTGAGAACAGAATTCAGTATTTGACTGACATGACATTAAGCAAATTAAGCCTTCTAGTTCTTTTATACAGATTTTTTTTTTTGCTTTTCACATACTTATGCTAAGTCATCGATGGAAAGAAGAGACAGTTTTTCTCCATCAGCCCCATTATATGTCTGATGGCCTAAATAGAGGTTCATATTTCGCTAGGGTGTGTATGTGTGTGTGTGTGTGTGTGTGTGTGTGCGCGCGTGTGCGTGTGTGTGTGTGTGTGTGTGTGTGTGTGTGTGTGTGTGTGTGTGTGTGTGTGTGTGTGTGTGTGTGTGTGTGTGTGTGTGTGTTTTGCAAGGAGAATACCTGACCTTATTCTGGTTGCATCCGATGTCAGAAGAGACTGCAGATTAAGATGATGCCTACCACACTCATCATTCCATGTGCTTTTGTCTGCTTTTCTCCAAAACAGAGTATAAAGGATATAAAGCCGTCCATCTACCTACTTAACTGAATAAACTAGTGGAAACTTCAACAAGGCATCTTTATTCACCTCACAGGGAAGGTGTGAGAGCGACAGTATCTTAGACCTGCTAGCTAAAGTGATTTTATCTGGACTGTTCCTTTATACTATGTTTCTTGTTAGTCCTGTCACTGTCTGTGCCACAGGTGGGATACCAGACTTCACTTGAGTCCTTTACCTGATTTTATATTCACTTGAGACCTCTGGATAACCTCTATTTTCATTTCCCCGAGGATACAACAAACTTGCAGTTGGTACATTTAGTCACTGGCATGAAAAAACATCCTAATTTGTGACAGAGTTCACGCTTTGGTAATAATACCATGTCAAAGCAGAAGTTATAGTTCAACATAGCACTATAGAAAATGATAACCAAAGGCTTTTATGCTATTAAAGAATTAATGTGAACATAGAGAACAACCCCAGCACTGGGAAGCCTGAGCTGTTTTGTTCGTCTGTAGCACAGCAGTTCAAGGAGACAAACAGAAAACAGCAAGTAAAAAAAAAGTTTGTGTGCAAAGGTAAAGATGAGGAGTCTGGTGATGAAGGAGATCTGCCCATGTCTTAAACTAGGCAGAGTTAATGCTCTTTTTTTTCATCCTATCACCTGCTTTCTGTGGGAAAATGTGCTACAGTGGGGTCTGGGCATTTACCCTTATCTGACTTTGTGTGATCAAGAGGTTAGTGTATATAACTGTCAGGGGTTTAGGGGGACACTGTGGGAGGCTTATCCCTCCAGTAAAAATTTTTTTTTTCAATCATCTTAGATTTGCTCTAAAACAATTGCTTTTTTTCCATTCACTCTTTGAAGCATTTCATATATTACATGACACAAACACACACACACACACACACACACACATATATATATATATATATATATATATATATATATATATATATATATATATAAATATAAATACATATATAGAAATCTCCATTAAAAATGCACAATATTGATCCACAAATGACTGACACCTAATGGTCGACCAAGATAAACATTGATCCAAAGCACCACTCACACCCTCTGCAAATTACATATGTATCGAACTCCAAGATCACACTACAGAGGGGAAAGGGTTTATTACCCGATCTCCACTGTACTGTGATATAATAGTGAAAAAGCCAGTAATTTTCGATCAGCTGTACTGGCTTTTTCACTTGTCGATGAAAAGACACATTGACTAAAGATACTGCACCCACATATATACACGCACATACAAACACACATATAATATATATATATATATATATATATATATATATATATATATATATATATATATATATATATATGTATACATACACACACACACACACACACACACATATTACTGTAAGGTTACACATCAGGTAGTGAAGGATAAGGGACTGCTATAAGAAGAAAAGAAAATTAATAGCCTTCTTAAAAGTGCTGCAACTGAAAGGTTATGATTCAAGAATATAATGAATAGGGACAGACAAGATATAAAGAGTAAGGATTTATGCTGAGATGGGGGTACGTAGGGGAAAATACGGACTTGTGTGCAAGTGTGGCTCCATCTCAGCATTCTACTCAATCAGAAACTGAAGAAAGAGATATGGGAGTACATTAAGGAAATAACGTCTTTAAAGTAAAATGTAGTGAGGAATTAAAAAAAAACAGAAGAAGCATAGACAATCCAGAGTAATTTAGATCAAGAAAAGAGAGGAGAATGGAGAAGGGAAGATGGAAGGTGATGCATGGTAAATGAGTAGGAGGATCTCTGCCTCACAACTTCAGGGTCTGAGGTTTAATACTAACCTCCCCTCAAGTCTGTCTGCAGTTTGAATGTTCTTCCCATGTCTGTATGGGTTTTCAGAAAATGAGAAAGCTATAAGCCATTATAGGAGGGGGTATCACTGGTATTGTTGGACTTGATAGAAGTTCTAGGGACTATTCAGTTGAGGTCCCTCAGAAGGGTCAGGTAAGATCAGAATGGATGGTAGCCTTTGTTAAGGAAAAGATGCAAGGAGTTGGAGAAGGTCAACATGGTAGCATACAGGATTAAGGCTATGAGTGCGTATATGAGCTGCTTCCTATAGTCCAGCATTTGATGCCCCTCACCCTTCATTTGTCCACTTTGTGACTTTGAGCAAGTGACTTAACCAGACAATGCTCCCAGGCTGTGGCTTAAATGGGTCCCTATGGATCAGCCCAATACCCCTAGAAATAAACTAAAAACTAATAACATAAACAAACAAATAAATAAATAAATGTTAACTAGAATTGAACAAATAAGGAAAGTTTAGTAGCTGCCCAATGCGAACAGACCACAAGACACTGGAATCAAGGAAGACAGCAGGCTAAGGGACAAGATTAAAAGGATAAGTCAATAAGACGACAGTGGTGGGAGGTATTAGTCTACAAAAGATACCAACTTCTTTGACAGGGAGGCAGAACTATATAAAGAAAACATTGAAGACGGCAGCCTTTGCACAAGATTTTAAGAAGTCCCCACACCACAAAATAACAGTTGCATTTTTAACACATCAACTACTCTACACGAGGACTCTTCTTGCTGTATCCTTGGTTGATTTCCTCCGTTCTAATGAACAGCATTTTGCAAATATTTTGAATAGCCCACCTTCAGGAACATGCACATGCCTCTTCTCAAGCACACTGTGACATTACTTCCACGACACATAAACAAACTCATCCCCATCCCTAGCCACTAGTGAGGACCTTCCTGCAAATCAAGACCTATCAGTGAAGCTATGACATCTACATTACTAACAAGTAATAAACAAGACATACTTGCCTGAATTACAGGGAACACCAACAGCTATGACTGAATGGAGGGTATCATTGATGGTGGTAGACAAAACTGTGGCTATGACCTTGGTGGCCCCATTGATAAGCAGTTTAAGTGCCTGTAAGAGCTGGTTGGGGAGAATGGAGAGTGACCAACCACTGTAGGCTTACCAATCCTGTGGGGAAGAGTGCAAAGGAAGCCACTCTGGCTTGCGTCATGAGTGACGTCCAGTGAGAAAAATGGAGTTTGAACCTGCTTTTCCATAGTACATTTTCACTATTGCATGGAGGGGAATCTGACATACAGATGCTTCCTCTCAGGAGTTAGCAATTGTGGAAATCATAAGAGCTGCTGAGGAGAGAAGGGGAGTGCTCATAGGGAGAGGATAGGCCATCCCCAAAACCAGCAAGCTAGCCTGCTCCATATCACCTGACTCTCTGCAGAACTGGGGGTTGATTGGAATTCCTCAGGTAGAAAGAATGGGATGTGGAGCTCTAACCTAGCCTAGGAATGCCTGTCTCTCATCCTTCCAAAATGAATTGTCCAAATGGGTGAAATTAGAGGAGCCATCATGCAGGATCCTGGGAGGAGCAAAAAAAAAAAAACATGCCTGATGGGATCAGAGATGGCTATCACATGGAATCATCTTAGGAAACCCAATAATCGAATAACAGCTTTAAGAGCTGTTAACATACATTATTCTACCACAAAATAACAGTCAGGAGAGAAGCATATCTATTATGACCAACAAAACTTGCATTGTCACACCTCCTCTTTTTTGTGGGCTTAGGGTATAGTTTCACATAGGGATATCTAAAACTGCCTAAGTATTACAAAACATAAGACTTGCATCTCCAATTATAACCAGTTATTCTTATGTGTTATTTAAATGAACATCAAGACAATAAGATGAATTTCTTCACCTCCATTTCTCAAACCCATAATAGAGTTGTTATGCTCAGAAACTTCATCTTAATCCTCCAGGTAATATCTAACACTGTGGACCCTTCTTGGCAGGTTCTTCTTTGAGCTAAATCCCTAATAGTATCCATCAGGGTTTAAAAAGTTTGAAGAGTCCATGTGTCAAACCTCAACAAGTTTAATCAAAAGTACAAGTGTGTTAAAGGAGGCCTGTCTCTAGGAGTTGAGGTCTTCACAGTAATTCTCAGTGAAGGTATCCACCAAAGGCTGAGTAGCCAAAAGGCATATGGCTGCAATGTAGACATTTTTGAAGCAAGCACTGTGGTCTGCCACTCTTTTTGTCAAGTATAACTTGACTGCAGCATTCACCAGTGGGTGGTTTGCTGCCCTATGGAATAAAATAATGCAGTGGATGACAAATCACTTGGATGGTGACTACTTAGCAGTTGTAAGGTCTTCTCGCTCCATATCAAAGGAGAGAAACAGCTAGTCCATGTTTCTGAGCATGTGCATTCATTTCAGGAAATATGTGAAAAAAATGTACAAATCCCAGGTGTAAAGTGCTTCCTCTCTCTCTCCCTCCTTGGTTTCTGTCCTAGCAAACAGAGTTGTGAGATTAATGGACTTGTTCTAGACAATGCAGAAAATGTCTTCACAAGAAGGGACACCTAACCATTGTGAACATAGAAACGCCTAGCCAGGATGTTTAATAGAAAAAGATTTGTTTCAATAATAATGCAATGAAAAAGAAATCATATTTGTCACAAATTTATAAAATTCTTAAGTTGATTTCACATATTTACACAATTCCTATTGGAACTACTCAAAATTTTAATAATAAAAACTTCTCTGAAGCGTAAAAGAAAATATTGAAATCTACAGAAAAAAATTACATTTTCATTATATTAAAAATAATTTCACTTGGAAATTTTTACACAAAGCTTTTGTCACTCCTAACAGAATAACAATTATGTATAAATCAAATAGAATCAAATGCTGGAGATGCAATTCAGAAATAATAGCTGATAGGACACATATGGTATATGAATGTGAAGTCATCTCCCTTTTTTGGAAAGAAATTAATAACTTTATTAAAGCTCTATGGTCAGATAGATGTAATATTTCTAAATATTTAATTTTATTTAATGCTCCAATTCCTGAGATAATCTCACAAACCCAAGTACCTCTTCTTTGGTGTATTCTTGCTATAGCCAGAAAAGTAATTACTAAAAATTGGAAAAGTAAAGTTACCCCCTCTAGTGTTGAATTTATTAGTAAGGCAAAAATTGTTTGCAGTAGTGAATTGCATGCTATAAAGATGAGAACTTCTAATATTACACATTCATATAAATTTTGGCTTAAACTTAAAAGGCTTGCTTAAAAATATTAATTGTTCTTGATATATAACTTTGATCAGCTGTGGACCTATGTAAATATTTGTTTGTTTTATAATTGGTTTATTTATTGTTTTAAAACCAAATAAAAAAAGGAAACCCACCCAAAAGGGAGACCACTGATCCTGGGAACTATCAACCTATTAGCCTGACGAGCCTGGTCTGCAAGGCCATGGAATGTACCATCATGGAACTCATAAACAAAGGCATTGGTAACCTCCAAACTCTGGATCCCACCCAGTTCGGGTTTGTGAAAGGCAGATCATGCTTGCTGAACCTGATTGACTTCTTTGAGGCAGTCACCAAAGCCGTAGATGAGGGTAAGCTGGTTCACACAGCCTATCTTGATCTCGCCAAGGCTTTTGACACCATCCCCCATTCTGGAATTATAGCTAAACTCACTAAACTAGGTATAAATTCCTATGTCACAAGATGGGTTGCCAACTGGCTCACTGACAGAACCCACACTGTAAAAGTTGCAGACTCCAAATCTGACCTCAAAGCAGTGACAGGTGGAGTACCACAGGGTCATGCTGGGACCTCTCCTGTTTTGTATCTACTTCTCTGAAGTACAGGCTAACACAGAAGGCCTCTAGCTAATGAAGTTAACAGATAACTGCAAACTGGGAGCCATAGTCAAGTCCCCAAATGATGTCGACATCCTACAGAAGGGCCTCGCTGAGACAGATGCCTGGTGTCAGAGCCATGGCCTCAAGCTCAATGCAAAAAAGTGCAGTGTCATCCCCTTTGGTAAAAACTCTGTACCCATGAACTACCACATAGGTAGCAATCTACTTAACACCGAATGTGCAATAAGAGACCTTGGGACCCAGGTGGACAGTAGTCTCTCCTTTGATAGTCACATCGCCACAGTAGTCAGGAAGTCCTTCTACGTGGCACACCTCATCATAAAAGGGTTCTCATCAAGGAAAAAAGAGGTCATTGTTCCCCTCTACTTGACACTCATTAGACCCATTATAGAGTACAACACCCCTTTTGGAATGTACCTCGCAAGACATCTGCAGCAGCTGGAAAGGCCACAGAAGTACCTTACAAAGAGGATTACTGGCCCCAAACAAATGGCCTACAGTGGCTGCCTCAAAAAATTCCTGCTTTACTCCATAGCATATCGCCTACTCCGAGGTGATCTCTGCCTAACATATAAAGCTATGTCAAACCCAGAGCTGTTGGACATGCTACACTTAAAGAAATCCCAATCCCTCCAAGCTACACGCCCCAGGGACCTAAACCTTGTCACCACAATAAACAGGACATGCTGGAGGGATAGATTCCATCTATGTCAAGCAAAGTTCTTTATTAGCACTCTTCAAGAAAACTCTTGATGAGTGGATGGGAAATAGGAAATACACCCCGGGGATCACTTCTGTGTCTCTGCTTGACAGTGGTACAGGAAAATAACTTTCTTGGGTGGCGTAAGCCGGGGAACCTTGTTGGCTAGGCTTATGTAGGCCCTTGGGCCGATAGCCTAGTATCTACCTATGAACCTATGAAAAAGAAAAAGATTTGTTAGCTACCCTGATCAAGAACAGCTATGTACAGCATACCACAAGAAGAATTTGTACACATCTGTTCAATCACAGAATCTAGTTTTACAGGTGGCTAAGGTCATAAAGAATCTGTTCTATGGGTTGGGAAATCATTGGGTTAGATAGCTACCATGCCAGTAGTTACTAATAGAGGTTAAGCTCTTTCCTATGGGCATTTGTGGTATCATAAGTTTTATGGAGATGAAGGAGATCAAGTACAGCAGAGTTTTCAATCACAACATAAAAGGCAAGGGAGAGGTGATCATGCAAGACCACGTAAGATACAGAATATAACGGCAGGACTTTTAGTCTGTCCTGGGAGCCTAGGCAGCTATACCTACTAATTTTCTTGGATAGGAATCTTTGAGATCTGTCACGTTGAGTAAGGTGTTTAGAATGGTGTATGCTGAAGGATGAATTGTAATCAATGATGGGTCTAAATAAGGGATATATAAAGGGGAACTAGGTTTGCTCTGGAACTATAGACAATGTCCTTGGAGATCAAATGTGCTATGTTGAATGATTTCCTATCTAAGACAGACACATGGTAGTCGAGGTAGCTCATTGTCAACAAAGATTCCCAGATCTCTAAACATGTTGTCATTAAGAGGGGACTCCATTATATGGTATGGTCTCTGGCAGTCTTCTTCCTTCCAAATACAACCTTTCTGCAGTCATCAGCAGACGTGGTTATCCACAGTGAACTGACTTCTGCCTTCACATCACAGAAGTGAGATGTGAAAGAAGACAGGACTCAACACTCAGCCCCAAGGGACACCGATGGTGACATTCTTTTATAGGGACAAAGTACCACCAACCTTAACTGTATGTCTTCTCCCACTAAGCCAAATGGCTATCCAGCAGACATGTGAGTTTATGTTTAATTTGGTAATCACGGTAGATGGGGTCAAAGGCTTTGGCCAGATCCAGGAAAGCAGTGTGGATGGACTGGAGCTTATCCATTCACCTCATTAACCCTTTTGAAGAAATCTACAAGGTTTAGTAGCTAACCCATTATTTTTTTTTTTTTTGCCAAACTGTTAATTTAACAATTTGGCAATTACATAACTTAATACACAATTATTTACTCACCCTAATCCAACATTATTAGTGCTGGAACCCAAAGTGACATAACTGACTCCTTCTCACCTACTAATATTAATGCCTTAAACACGGCTATGTAAATTTAGACTTCCACATTCAGAATCAATTTTTAAGTAATTTCATTTGTAAACTGGAGTGAAACAACCTTTGGTTTTTGCATAAAACAGCATTTGCATGCATAAAGATGCATAAAAACATTTTTATGCAAAAAGCAACGGTAATTTCCCCCCTTTAGACATACCTCAGGATTCACTAACCTTTCGTGTAAGACTAAGTTAGTCTTACACGGAAACTGCAGTCTAAGAGTAAGATGGCAGCGTGCCATGCATATTCATGAGGGCGCACTGCCTCAACTCTAAGGCTAACAAGGAGCATGCACGAGTGTAGGGGGCGTGTCGGACTGCCGAGCAGTCCAAAAAGCTACGCCCCTGCAAGTCTCTGAATCGAGAAATGTCAACTTACATGAGTGAGTCCGCTCAAATGTGTACATACCCAACACTACACTCCCCACATTCTCAACACCTAGACAATTATAAAATGTAAAACTTTTATTTATTTTTTTATATTCCCGATATAGCTGCCCATATTTGCGCGTGTTTGTGCGGGTTTGCCCATTGCTTAGCTACAGTTATCAGCATAGACACCGAAGAGGATTACAAGAAAAAATATGCAAATTAAGGAAAATAGCGATAGCGCAGTCGTACAGCCTTCGCACAAAGAGTTGTGTTCCAGTCCCACCACTCCCCCTTCTATTTTCAGTAGGAAATCTGTATATAAAAATAATTCCTGACATTTATCATTGAAATTTTTGTAAAAAGCATTGAAATGGCTTATGTAGTAGTGAATGAATTTTATATATATATATATATATATATATATATATATATATATATATATATATATATATATATAAGAATGTGAAATGGTTATGCATACTGATAGATGCATAAGTAACTTATCTTAAGCAATGTGAAACACTGCTAAGCAAAGTTAACCAGTATTAAGCATATTTAAATGTAATTGCTCGTAGCTGAGCACTGCGTTAACTAGCACAAACGCTTTGCGCGTAGGTGCGCATCATGCCAACTAGCGCAAACAGAGCATGGTTTGCGTGACGTTGCACATCGCGCCAACTTGTGAAATGAGATTGCACGTAGCTGCGCACCGTGCAAACCAGTGCAACGTTGAGCAACGTCAAGCAGCTTCAGACAAAGCTGAGCAAAGTTGGCTAAACACAGCCACACCTCCTAGCCGGTCTGACCAGTAGTAAAATAAAAAGCAATGACAGGGCTCGAACCCGGGATACTGTGCACCATAATCACAGTACTGAACCACTAAGCCATGACAGTATTTCATGACCATGCACTTTCTACACACACATACATATCAATGGAAGTTTACCCATTGCTAAGCAGGTGTGCTGTCAGCTGAGTTTTTTTCAAAGCCGGCCAATCACAGATAAGTGCAGGAAATGAGGCATATTTAAGCTCCATAGGCGGGAATACTTGCCATAACTGGTTGTAGCTCCCATCTGCAGTCAGCATGGCTGATGTTGGAGAGGGGTCTCGATTTCGAGTGCAACGTCGGGGCATTGAGGAGTCAAAAGTAATGGTTTGGCTCCTCGTCCATAATCATGAGGAGAGACTCCTGCAGGGCCAGTTCCAGGGCACCCAATACAAAGCGGAAGCCTGAAACTGTCTAGCTCATGATCTCACCAGTGCCACAGGCGTCCCTCAGACTGGTGAGCAGGTCAGACACCACTACTCAGACCTGAAGAGATGCAAGGAGGACCGACTGAACCAGTGGATACAGGAGGCCCGTGGGATGGAAAATGCCCCACTACTGAGTAGGTAGCCATGGAATGAAGTATGTAAGAATTGCTATTGTAGTCTATATTATGGATAGGTATGTCTCAATATCACTTCATTTACTTCACAGCTGCAGGTGTCCGTGCTGCGAATCAGCAAGCCTATGCAGATAGGCTGCTAAGGCTGCGCCACCAGGCAGGTTAGTAATTATTCTGCATGTATTGTTATATAAAATAAGTGAGAGAGCCTGAGAAAAAGTGTTGTAGCCCAATAATAAAGGTATAATAAGTCTTGAATAACTTCTCTGCATGTACTGTTATATAAAATAAGTGAGAGAGCCTGAAAAAGAGTGTTGTAACCCATTAATAAAGGTATAATAAGTCTTGAATAATTTCTCTGCATGTACTGTTATATAAAATAAGGGAGAGAGCCTGAAAATGAGTGTTGTAACCCATTAATAAAGGTATAATAAGTCTTGAATAAGTCTTCTGCATGCACTGCTATATCAAATAAATGAGAGAGCCTCTAGAAAAGTGTGTTATGTAATTAATAAAGGTATAATTCCTGGAGTGTGTCTGTGTCACTTTCTTTGATATGTTGTTGTACTCTTGCATTATAGAAATAGTACTGTTATATTAAGCGCTGTCAACCCACACTTGGGTAGGCCCATATAAAGTGGATGAAGGGAGTGCCAGTAACTGTTAAGCATATATACAGTCCTCAACTGTTGGTTCATGGCCGGCATGTACAGGTTAATCTGGCACATGAGTAGCTTGTTATTGTGTTCCCCAGAAATGTCAGTGTGCTGCTAGAAATGTAGGGGGCTGTTAAAATATAACTGATAATGCCACCTGAACACATCTAGATATGTAGATATATAAATATAAATGTAATATATAATACGTAGCAGTAACATCTGTATCCTGGACAGTTTGTATGTCAGATACAGGTCAGGTATATAAAGAACTAGCAAAACCCATTTCACAATTTAACGGACATTGCCTAGTGTAATAATACATGTAGGGGATATATACCTGCAGTCAATAGGAATGTAGTGTAAACTATAAGTATATATAAGTTGTTAATGGAGGTACCTTTTTACACCCTACTGTATGTGCATAAACAATGCAATTCCACACCTCAATGGGTATGTCTAATCTCAAAACATTTGTTGGGACATATGTCCTATTGGTTTATAAATATCTGCATTTACTTTGATGCATGTGCCCTGTTCAAATACCACAATCTTGGTGGCCTGTTGCCACCAATTAATCCTGCATGCTGTTGGAATGTCCACTGTTGTTCTATATATGCATGTGTTATGCTTGCTGTTCAACTGTTGGAACTCTGGTGTGTTGGGTTAATGGGAATACTACTGCATGCTGTTACAACTAATTTGGAATGCTGTTGGCTGTTACCAACCCATATTGTCATTAAATCCTCCTAAACATAGAACGTATGGGAAGGCCGGTCCCAGCGGATCCACCTGTCCCACTTCAGCTGGCAATGGCACCTGACACCAGCAGGTCTGGTGCTCAGCCCGGGACCTCTTCCTTCATTGGGCCTGTGCCACCTTCAGGTGGAAGCACTGCAGGGGATGGGGCTCATCCCCTCCATGCAAGTGTGGGCAGAGGAGGGCCACCTTTCACCCTCCGAACAGTCTGGGCTGTGGTGCGTAGGGAGATCCAGCGTTCTGTCACTGATCCTCTATGCCAGCTTGAGGCAAGAGTGGTGCAGCTCATGGGTGAGCCTGCCCCTCCTACGCAGCCCCTAGCACAGCCACCTTCTGGGCTGTGAAGGTGCAGTGGTGACTGCCCATGGGTGGGGATCTCAGTTCCACTGTTGCCATCTGTGGGCTCATGGGCTTGCGGTTTCCAAACATCATTTCCCATCAATGTTGTTCACCCCCCACATGTGTCATATTCCGCCCCTGTATGCATCTTGTTTGTCCTGTCTGTTTACCTCCCCAACCTACCTCCCCAAATATACCTACATCCCCTACCCCACATTCCACTCTCACCTGGAAAAAAAAAGGGCAATCTGCTCCAAAAAAAAATTACGCCCCATACATAGCTGCCCATTTTGCACACATGTCTGCTGGACATATAAAATGTAATTTAATTGGCAGTACAACATACTTTGTTGTCCTCACCCCTCTCTCAGGGGTCGAAGGTTTCATATTTCCCTCCAAAATTATTGCATATGCACAGCTGTTGCTGTAAAAGAAATGGGCAGCTATGGTCCTTCCCTACACCTGTCCTGCACATCCCGAGCTGTTTTCCCTACTGTCTTTCCCTCTTTGTGCCCCCTTTTCACCACTTTCCTATCTCCCCATTTTCTTTTCTTTCAAAGAAATGAGCGTGAAGGTTAATGGGAGTAAGCACTTTTAAGCAGTAGTTAGCGGGTTTGCTCGAGTGTGCGCTTGTGTGTGCTTAGCTAAGTATTGCTAAGCTTCACGCAAACCCACGCAAACCCGCTTACAACTGCTTAAAAGTGCCTTAGTCACCCTGCATGTGAGGGCCCTTGTTCTGCTCAGCAGCAAAATAAAACACCTCTGTCAGTCTCGAACCCCGGACCTTGGACACACTAGACTGCATGAAGTACCACTAAGCCACAGTAGATATACAGCAGGTTGTTGCTGAAATAGATATATCATGCATCAGAATGAGTGAATGTAAAGGAAAATAGGAATGCCATAACACAAAACCTGTTCTGTGGAACTTTACCAGCAGTTGTTGTGGAATTGCATTACATGACTGTGATAAGAGAACCAGCCATTCTAGCAGGAAATAATGTTACAGCAGCACTTTACAACCCCCACACAGTATCATAGCAGGACAAACAGTGGCATATCTGATTAGGGCAGAGGACATACATCCCAACTGTGACTACATTTCAGGGATGTCCCTGATTTTGAAACATATGTTAGCTGTGTCCCTCTGAATCCCCTGAAAAGTACTGATGTTAGGCAGAAAGGTGGGGTATTACACCTAATGAATAATGACAATATGTAGGAGTTAGACACCACTTGTACTTCAGAAAAGGTGTAGTAATCCATATGCACTGGTTCTCTCAAAGTCTCCACTTACTGTCTCTAATATTTTGAAGGTGTACCTCACTTTTACCTACCTTTACCTCACTCTGTTCAAATATGTACCTGAGTGTTTCAGAGGCCTGGCTGAGGCAGAAACACACAGGCATATCAGCTTTTCTGCTGTTACACACTGTGCAAATAGCTTTGGAAGGAGTTCCACAAGCATACCCTTATGTAGGAGTACAACACTGAAATACCAAAGGATGTAGCCATGTACTGGTAGCAAATGACTGTAACAATGCCATTGTACCAGTGCTGAAAAGACCTGTGCATTGCACAGACAGAGAATAACAGCCTAACGTCTGGCTACCATCTGGATAGGTCCACAGTTGGGAGCTATGCAGACAGACTACTTGCCTTGCTAAACTAACAGGTACACAGCAACCCTTTAAGTCCAGCAAGATAACATTCACACAATAATACATAATGCTCTCTGTATGTCTGCATCCCCACCCAAATGTACAATATACCTGTGTGTTCAGGGTCTACCAAGGATGTAGGTAGGCATACTCAGTACTGGAATTGTCCAGTTTTCTTGAGCATCCTGTGCTAATGTCAACAATAAAAAGCACAAACTGTGCAGAAGTGAGTACATTAATATTCACAGTATAGCAGTTCACAAACAGTTCATGTGCCAAATGAATACATCTCAATAACTACTTTTGTATGGCAGTTAATTGTATAAGTAGAAAAGAAACTACATACTCCCATGTATCTTGTGTTAGCATTTGTAGGGGTGAGTACAATTCTACACTGACAACTGTGTACTGGAAGTGGCAACATTCAGGTCTGAGTACAACATTTAAATCACTGGCTACACCCTAGCTTCAGATATAAGAACTATACCAACCTTCTGACTTAAACAACGGTGTCCACAGCAAACAAGCATGGGCCCCACTTTGGAAAGCTGAAAGGGCTACGCCTACCTGACTTAGCAATTTATAGCATTGGGTTGCTATGACAGTGAGTACTGCAATTACCACACAGCAGGCTGCATGCAATTACCAAATGGTGGCCACCAATTGGTGCAGAGGCCATCACATGCACATGTGCAGATACCTATAAAAGCAGGCTGTACTTGCTGCCCACACATGCAATCATTCCATTGCAGATATTGAGAGAGAGAGAGAGAGAGAGAGAGAGAGAGAGAGAGAGACACCCACATCAACAGAAAAAAAAGCCAAAGACACATGGAACGTAATACTACCAACACATACAAAGGAAAGGTATGTAACAGATATGTATTTCCTGGCATGTAGTAGATGTTTTGAAGAGTACTCTACATACTTTGAAACATCCATATGTGGCAGCAGTACGTATCTATGCACAGATGCCCTGCATAACTACTGCCATGGACAAATCAGTGTGTAGCTGTGTGCAGTGGGACATAACTGTGACATATGTAGCTCAGCATTAAATGTCAAACATCTGATCCATGTTATCTGTGTTCTGTACAGTAGTGTGGACAATGGCTGTTTGGGGAGTAGCATACAGCTATATAAACATGGATGTGACAGAGTAACACATGCATGATAGTCATATTAACGTGTAGCTTAGCATTGGCAACTGCTGTACCAGGCTAGTATGCTAATCTAGCATTTGCAGCTATATATACACCCTCTAATATTACTGTGTGCTCACATGTGACACCTGTTCATGTTGCAGCAAGGCCCAACAGGTCAGCCGTGAGGTCCAGGGACTTACAACAGTGTGGACCTTGTGTGTGTATGGCACACACATATGGAGAGATATATCTGTGTCAGATATATTAACATCTGTACATGTGCATAGAGCAAGGGACATACTGCAACTGTTTGTGAAGGGTGGACATATATATGTTGGTGAAGGTTGTTATGTGCATATTTGTATGTAGGTTGTAGTGTGTGGCAAACAAGACAGCATACAGTGCTGGTATATGACATGTGGTGGTTAAACGCTGTGGGTGTGATTTGTTAGGTTTGCAGTGTTGCAGCCAGTGAGGCCTGCTAAAGCTACATGGGCTGAGAACACCTTCAATGCATTTCGCACAAGACTGTGCAATATTATTACATAACTGTATACCTCACATCCTTCGCATAATTGATATTCCCACCATGAAAGGTGGACTGTATATGTGCCTATATGTATATCTATATGTACACCAATGGATGTTTATATGTATGTGTGTATATATATATATATATATATATATATATATATATATATATATATAGAGAGAGAGAGAGAGAGAGACAGAGTCATATTTACTGTGACAGATGCCTGGTGACAAAGCCATGGCCTCAAGCTCAATGTCAAAAATGCATTGGCATCCCTTTTGGTAAAAACTCTGTACCCATGAACTACCACATAGGTGGTAGTCTACTTAACACTGAAAGTGTGATAAGAGACCATGGGACACAGGTGGACAGTAGTCTCCCCTTTGATAATCACAGTGCCACACTAGTCATGTAATCTGTCTACGTGGCACACCTCATCACAAACGTGTGTCATCCAGGGAAAAGAGGTCAATGTTCCCTCTACTCATCACTCATAAAACCCATTATAGAGTACAATGCCCCTTTTGGTATGTACCTCACAAGACATCTACAGCAACTGGAAAGGCCACAGACATACCTCACAAAGAGTATTACCGGCCTCAAACAGATGCCCTATGCAGACCGTCTCACAAAACCACAGCTAGACTGTGTCACATATCGCCTACCCAGAGGTGACCTCTGCCTAACATACAAAGCTATGTCAAACCCAGAGCTGTTGGACATGCTCCATGTAAACAGATCACAATCCCTATGAGCTACATGCTCTAGGGACCTAAACCTTGTCACCTCAATAAACAGAACATGCTGGAGGGATAGATTCCTATCTCAGAGACATCCCATACTCTGGAACAAACTACCTATCAATAGCAAACAAAGCTCCTCATTAGCACTCATCATGAATAATCTTGATGATTGGATGGGAGATAGGAAATACACCCCAGGAATCACCTCTGTGGCTCTGCTTGACAGGGGCACATGAAATTAAATTACTTGGGTGGCAAAGGCCAGGGTACCATCTGGCTAGGCTTCTATAGGCCCTAGGGCCAATAGCCTATTACCTACCTATGAACCGATACACACCCACATGTACTTGTTGCAATAATTGCTATGTGAGGTTGACTGAGTGTGATGGTGAATGTGTTGGTGAATGTGTCAAAGTTGTGTATATGTGGGATAGCTTAGTGGGAAACTGTTTCTGTCATGGTATTTTGTGTCCTAGCTCTGATCCCAGCAAAAGATGTGTATGCTATTGCTAGGCAGAAAAAGCAGTATGGCATATGGTCTGACATAGTCCCTTGGTGTTAACTGGGGTGTGCCATTGGAGGCTAAAGCAGTACATGTATGCTTATTGATTGGTACTGCTGGTGAATCCAAATCCTGTATGAACTGTAGTACTACCTGAAGCTGTAGGCCTAAACAGCACAGTATGGTGTATGTCCACATTGCTTGGAACCACTGTTTTGTGTGTTCCCTGTAGTCCTCACAGATTACATACCTCAGGCATAAGGTTTTGTAAGTACTGACACACAGTACTGTATGGTACACATGTAAAGCTCATCTGGGTTGCCATACCTTTGTGTCTTGTATGTATGTCTGATGTGTGTGTGGGTATGCCTGTAACATGCCCTCGGTCATATGTGTGTTACAGGATATAAGTGCATATCTAGCAACATGTATAGTCTAGTACAGCAGTATGCCACCTATATTCATGAATGTGCACATATTTTAGGCAGGGGTTTGCCATCAACAACTAGTGTGGTATACTGGTAATACTGTAACTGGACTTTACAATCATTGCAATGGATGACATATTTCTTTATGCATTAGCTTGATATATACCTCCTGTGGCTAGGTGGTGCATTGTGTTGCATACAGTGTGCCATGTACTGTTGTATAGTCTTACATAGTGGTTTCTCTTTGTTGCTGTGCAGAACATGGTTTAATATATAGAGCGTGCCAGGCACTGTCAGGCAGTTGTGGGTTGAGCACTGATATGTGGTATTGAAAGTGTGTATCCTCTGACAGCCAATAGGTTGCTATATATGGCAGTTCAGTGATATCTGTACTGTAGAATGTTAAGTGTGCCACATGACTTGCTCACACATATTGTTTCATTGTCTTCCAGGGTTCATGGCCCACCATCGCAACCCAAGCTATAGTCCTGCTGAGGATGATGTCATAACAACCAGTCTGGTTCAGCACTACAGACTGCTTTTCTCAAGAACCAGCCAGGACCAGCATGAGCGGACTGCACTGTGGCAAGATGTTGTCTGTAGGGTAAATGACATAGGCATGCATAACCGGACATATGAGCAGGTACGCCATCACTGCAGTGATTTACTTAGACATGTCCGGCAGCATGCGTCTGATGTCCGTAGACAACAGCTTGCCACAGGTGGTGGGGTTACCATCCATCCCCCCTCACCAGAGTGGAGGAGCTGCTCCTGAGCCTGGTGGCTCCTGGCCAACAACAACAGCAGACATGTATCATCATGGAGGCCGGAGCCACCCAGCAAGTTCACATGGAGCGTGCAGGTAACATGGCATATCTGTAGACTACTGTTACCTCTATTGGTAGATCATGCATATGTGAGATGTGTACTGTGTAGTTAGAAGATGTGGAGCCTGGTGTTGTGCAATACTGATAATTTGGAACATAATCTGTAGGCCTGTGACTGTCAACTGTTGTACTACTGTAAGATTGCAAACCCACAGTAGCAATGCCACAGTTGTTGCCACTGACAAACTGTCTCATATCCTTGTAGGTCCCTCTGGTGTGACAGCAAGGCAGCAGACCCATGCTGGTGAGTGTGTTCTACATTTAATATTGCAAATAAAATGTGCATGTCATAGGTGAGGTGTAGGCCATGTACACATGTAACACACCTATGCATAATGCATGCTGTGCATGTTTGCTGTGAGACTATGCACATCTCAGTAACGTGAGTAGCTGCCTCAAACACATGCAATACACAGAGCATCCCAAACAATTGTGGCTACACTGTAGTGGACATTGGATAGGCAGAGTTGATACACATGCACACAACATACACAACTTTGTCATATGCAGTACATGTTAATATGCTACACATGGAGTATTCAGACACCCGCTGTAAGGTCACACTCCAGTATCCCAAATGTCATCCACACAGCACACATAATATACCTGAGGGGTAGAGGCCTATCATGGGTGGTGCGACACTCTTCAACACACAACACATTCATGTTAGGCAATGCTCCCTATTGGGCACCTTACAAACCCATGTAACAACTGGCTGTGAAATGGTGAATGTAGCCATGGTACTGCAGTTCAGGTACAGCATGATAGGTGCTGGTCTGGCACACATTAGTAGCCTTGAGTGACCACATGATGCTGCATGATGATGGCTCATGGTACTACACCCCATCCAGTTACAGTAACCACAGTACTACACATAGCATTCATTGCTATACACCTCAATGTTGTGTGTGTGCAAACATATGCACCTATACACAATATGCATAGCAATCACCATTTGCACAAAGTGACACATATATGTCTTGTAATGCTATTGAGTGTATAGGTCACATGACACACATTGGGTATGTGTGATGTTTAATGTTGCAGTTGTGTTGTAGCATGCCATGTCATGGCTGGCACTGGCATGTCCACAATATGTTCTACACTCACCATAACTACTGTACAATGGCTATGTTGAGCAATGGTATTCCATCAGGTATACATGCACCACTGATCCTGTGTGTATACATAGCATGCATGAGCTAAACCTGTGTCCACAATTATCTGCTAAAGACACAGATGCTCTAATCAGAAATGGATATCTATGTGACACACAGATACACATCCAGCCATGGTATGTATACCTGTGAGTGATGGTGCACAGGACATTAAAGAGCTTTTAATACTTGCACAGCAATGTTGTGTCCATGTACACATTGCATTCCAGGGTGAGGCCAATCACTGAACAACAACACACATGCATCAAAGCCATGTATACTGTTATTAGCAAGGACTGTCTACACTCACACTGCATGCTGTTGAGCAACACACGTCCTGCATGCTGACACATGTGATATGACTGTTTGGCTTGTGATACTGTACCCCACCATCAACCACTATTGAGTATGTTCTGGATTGCTGGTGGTGTGTGTGTGTGTGTGTGTGTGTGTGTGTGTGTGTGTGTGTGTGTGTGTGTGTCTGCTTTAGTGAGGAGTGTATTTGTGTGCATGTGTGCATGTGTGCATGTGTTCATGTGTGCATTTGTTCATGTGTGCATGTGTGCATGTGTTCATGTGTGCATGTGTTCATGTGTTCATGTGTGCATGTGTGCATGTGTTCATGTGTGCATGTGTTCATGTGTGCATGTGTTCTGACATCATGTACAGGTAGTAAAGTGTGTTTCCTGTCTTCCTCTCACAGGTGCTGAGGTTGGGCTGGTTCAGTGCAGCAGGGAACCTGATGTCACTGACACAAATAGTGATAATGAGGATAGGTGTGTTGAGGCACAGGCATGTTTGCCAGGGTCTGTCATTGGGCCACCAATCGACAGTACACAAGTGTCCACCCCATCCATGCACACAGTCATACTGCCTATACATCCATCATCACCAATGCCCTTAGCTGAGGGACAGTGTACAGTCGGCAATGGCCAGGACAGTGTGGTATCTATGGCACATGCATCCGGACACAGCAGCCATAGCCAGATGTCTGGAATGGTACCACATAGGCAGATGTCCAGGGGTTCTCATCTGAGCACTGCTGGTCATCATGCCTCTGGCAGACGTGCCACAGGTCTTACAATCTTACGCATCTTCCAGGCTGTCATGGAGGCACAGGCACGTATGGAACGGTACACCAGACAGGGACTAAGGGCACAGAGGACACATAGCACCGCTTTAAATGACAGTATCCGTGACCTAGCAGGTGCCATCCATAATTACACTGAGGTCATTGATAGACGTTGGGGTGAGACATTAGATGTCCTCCGCAATGTCATGTCCATGTGTCAGGACAGTGAGTGGCAGTTGAGATGTAGACGTGGATGCATGCCAGCAACATCAGCAGCTGGCAGTCGCCGCGGACGTCCCTCAAGTCACAGCCACTGCCGTAGTGCCAGTGCCAGCCCCAGCAATGTTGTGGGTGGGCTGTCCATAGACCATCTTAGAAGACCACATGCACATGGCTCTGGCCAGTCCCAGCAGGGACCTGGGTCCAGTGTACATATGTCTACCTCTGAGGATAGTACCCAGTCTGGCTTAGTACCTGATACTGTCAGTAGCACCCCTGCCAGGCACAGGTACCGTATCCATGGCCAGAGATGGTGATCTGTAAAGCCTGGCAGGTACAGTCTGTGGCTGTCCCACAAATCCCCGTATATGGCAGCCACATGGTGGAACTGTGTGCATGCAGACACACACACACATAAACCAGACACCTAGGGCTAACACATACCCACACACAATACATCAACATTGGCCCATACCAGTGCTCTTGGCCCTCACACACACACACACACACACACACACATACATGTCGATTGTATGGCTCAATGTAGGCCTCTGGCAAACCAACAACACACCCTGTGCATATGATGAAACCTGTGCCACCCCCTGTCATCTGTAACATTGATGCAGGAACAGGCTAACATGGTGCTGATGCACAGGGTGACTTTATAGCAGTATAGCAATGTTAGCATGTTGTCAGCAGTAAACTGTAATGATATCCTTGAAGGTGTAGCTGAGCAGGCATGATGCATTAAAGCTATAATTGTCAATGTAGTATTGTTTACACCAGTGTTAATTCCAATAGTGTATTGTCTGCCCATGTGCCACTTGGCTGATGTGTGTAGTATTGGCAGCATGTGTTAGAGAGTGGACAGTATGTGTGGGATGTGTGCAGCACAGATTTGCAGGTGTACATTGGTGAACATGGTGGAGATGCACTGTCTGCATGTGCATGCATAGTGGACACATGGGCAGGGTGACATGCCCTGTATTACAGTGTTAACACTGCATAGTTTCTATTGGTGGCCAGTATGCATTGTACTACACACATTTTGGAACCTGAGTACGCATGTGTGTATGACATGGTTTGACACTGTGCTGTGGGGATACTGTTACTATCTGTCATTGGTTTGCATTCTGGTAGTATACATCACCTCAACAGCCTGACCATAAACATTCGTTAGATGATGTCTTGACAACTGACACACAGATGTAGGACACACAGTAACATTTGGATCCTTTGGGTACTATACTATGCCAGTAACCAGTGTTATTCACCTGCACCCATTCCTGGGACCACCCCTGTTTGGCATATAGCTCTCTTAGGTACAAGCATACACAGTAGGGATATGTCCGTCCATGTTTGGAAATGCATACTGTGGGCTATAATGCATTCTCCAGATGACACACACATCCTCCACAAGGGTATCATACAGACAGATACCCATTGTCAAACCCATGCTGTAAAGCTATAAGCCAGCTAAAGCACAGTCATCCACCTTCACAAAACATAGTATCCCCACAGTACCACATGGGTATTAGCCCCCAACATGTTGAGCGTGTACCGATGTATACATACAGCCAAGTGTTACGTCATCTCTCCTTTGATAATCACATTTCTAAAGGTATTTGGAAATCCCTTGGTGGATCACATAAGCAATAACTGGTCCGCATGCATATCCACAAAGGTTGTTGTACACCTATAATGAATAGCCATCATTGACAGACTTTGCTGCATTTGAACAGGTTTCAAATATACCTCAGGCATAAACCCTCACTCACACTATTCAATAGAAACCGTAATGAGTGTGTGTGACACGGATGACCTAGGCCAGGGATCACTGCAGTGGCTGGGCTTGTCACAAGCATACAGATGTGACCTCAGGTCTGTAAAGCAGCAGCACACCCTGGCAAAGATAACAGATGTGTTAATGGAGAAAGCAGGGTTCCCCCTATGAAATAATCGAGGTCACATGTATGTATATGTAATTGCCACACAGCTACCTGACATGTGTAATGCACATACTCTTGTCATTGTGATATGTCATATGGTAGTAAAAGCAAAACCCACGACACATTGACCAACAGTGTCTCACACACACACACACACACACACACACACACACACACACAGTCACCAAGTGCAGGATTCCAACCCCTACCTAACTACATTATGATACTACAGCAGTATGCATTTACATGACGCGCTATACACATTACTGGAAGTTCTTCTTTCCACAGGTATATTTGCAGGATGGTGACATCATCCGACCCAACAAAGGTGAGAATACCACTTTGAATGTGTTGTTGTAGTCTCCAAAAAGGTTGCTCCTTTCCAAGGGGAGGCACACACACACACACACATCTAGTTGTCAGTTGCAGGATTCAAACCCCTACCTAACTACATTATGGTACTACAGCAGTATGCATTTACATGACACACTATACACATTACTGGGAGTTCTTCTTTCCACAGGTATATTTGTAGGATGGTGACATCATCCGACCTGACAAAGGTGAGAATACCACTTTGAATGTGTTGTAGTAGTCTCCAAAAAGGTTGCTCCTTTCCAAGGGGAGACACACACAGACTCTCATACAGCTGTCAGTTGCAGGATTTAAACCCCTACCTAACTACGTTATGGTACTACAGCAGTACACATTTTCATGACGTGCTATACACATTACTGGGAGTTCTTCTTTCCACAGGTATATTTGTAGGATGGTGACATCATCCGACCTGACAAAGGTGAGAATACCACTTTGAATGTGTTGTAGTAGTCTCCAAAAAGGTTGCTCCTTTCCAAGGGGAGACACACACACAGACTCTCATACAGTTGTCAGTTGCAGGATTCAAACCCCTACCTAACTATGTTATGATACTACAGCAGTACGCATTTACAAAACACGCTATACACATTATTGGGTGTTCTTCTTTCCACAGGTATATTTGTAGGATGGTGACATCATCAGACTACACAAAGTGTGTACATTAGGTGACATTAGGTGGGCTACATAGATGGTATTTCTAAACACTTTGGCAATGTGATCATCAAAGGAGAGTGTACTATCTACCTGGGTCCACAGGTCCATAATTACATTCTCCATACATACTGGATTACCACCTATGTGGTAATTTGTCTGCACTTTGTTTTATCCAAAGGGATGTCTATGCATTGTTTGGCATTCTGCTTGAGGGCATTGTTTGACACCAGGTATCTGTCTCTGTAAGACCCTTCTGGAGGATGTCTGTGTCAGCCGTAGAGTCAATTATGGACCACAGTTGGCAGTCATCTGCAAACTCGTTCAGCCATACTCCTCCCATGCTTGCCTGTACCTCTGAGCAGTATCTACTGAACAGGTCGGGTCCCAGGACCAGGACCTGTGGGATGCCATTTGTGAGTGGCTTACAGTCGGACATGGCACACGCAACTCTGAACATGTGTGTTTGATCTGTGAGACAGTTGGCCACCCATCCTGTGACATAGGTGTTAATGTTCAGGCTGGTAAGCTTGTCCATGATGCCAGAGTGGGGAATGGTGTCAAAGGCCTTAGTGAGGTCCAGGTGGGCTGTGTGGCCTATGTTCACCTCCATCTATGTCCTTGGTAACTGTTTCAAGGATGTGAACTAGGTTTAGGGGGCAGGATCTGCCTTTAACTAAGCCAAGTTGGGTAGAGTCCAGTGTCTGTTGTTTCCCAATGTGTCTGTTTATGGGTTCCATGATAATCTGCTCCATAGCTTTGCAGACCAGGCTGTGTAGGCCTATAGGGCAATAGTTTCCAGGTTCTGTTGTGGCAACACCTTTGTGGAGCTGGATGGCTGTTGCTGTATGCCATTCTTTGGGTACATAGCCTGTGGTACAGTTGAGTCTGGACAGTGAATGTAGGTGAGGGTGTAGTTCCTTTTGGGGCTGGTGTAAGATGCAGCCTGGCACACCATCCAGACCCATTGATGCTGTGTTCGTAGCTTTGGAGAGTGCTGTTTCTACCTGCATGTCCATGATGTCTGGGGCTGTGCATTCTTCTGGGATGGACACAGGCCCTTTTGGGGGTGATGGGGGGGGTTGCACTGCACTTGTCCACCAGGATGTGGCCAATGTCAGTTGGTCCAGTGTATGTTTTGCCACTTTGCAGTGGCTGACAGCATATTTGTGAGTTGCCACCTACATGTTTGGTATAGCTAATGAAGGATTTGTGGTGGTGATTCTTACATTCCTTGGCATTTTGTCTTTAGAAACAGGCCTTGCATTATTTTATGAGCAATCATTGTGTCTTCCTAATACTGATCAGTGATGCCTTTCCTTTTGTGAGGTTTACCCTATCATGTGTTAGTTTCCTCCTTCTGTTGTATAGCTTATTTATGGGCAACAACCACTGGCTTGGTGTCTTCCTTTTGGAGGTGTGCATCTTGGTTTTATTTGGGATGTCTCGATCCATGCATCCCTGTAGATGCTCATAGAATGCACTTGTAAATGATGCTGTGGATTGTATAGCATTATCCTATAGCAAGGGGGCTTTGGAACTTTACACTTTGGTCCTGAGAAGTGTGCATTTTGCTTTTGCAATGTCTTCACAGTGGTTTACTTGACTGGGGGGGGGATGTGGATGTCCACTGTGATTACTTTATGATCTGTATTACCAGCAAGGGGTTTATCTCTGTTGCGGAACACTGGTACCCCATGTTGGTGATGCTCCAGTCCAGTATGTTGTCACCTCTAGTAGCCATGGTGGCCAGCTGTTCCAGGGCATTTGAGTGTTTACACTCTAGGAAGCATTGGGCAATGGACATTGTACACCAGTAATTATCTCGGTCAATGTTTGGGTAGTTGTAATCCCCTCATATAATGCTGTTTGGTAGGACCTTTATATTTTCCACTGTTCTCAGGAATACTGAGTGAGGTTCCTGAGACATGGTAGGTGATCTGTAGCAGCCTACAATGTGATAAGCAGCTTTGCCCAATGTGACTTGCACTTGCATGGTCTCCGAGGCCTCATGCTGTGCCACTGACCTGGAGGTGTGTGTATCCATAAGGTAAATGGATACACCCCTTCCTTCTGTATTTCACTCTGGGTTTTGGGTCCGAGGATCAGAGGGATTGTGAGTGTTTTACGTGGGGCATGTCCAACAGCTCTGTGTTTGACATAGCTTTGTATGTTATGCAGAGATCACCTCTGAGTAGGCAATATGCAAGACAGTACAGCTGGAGCATTTACAGATGGTCTGTGTATGGCATGTATGTCAGGCCACCAATGCTCCTTGTGAGGTATTTCTGCAGGCTTTCCAGTTGTTGTAGATGTCTTGTGAGGTACATAGCAGAAGGGGCGTTGATGGTCACCCTCTTACACACATCTGTGCACATCCATCTTTGCCTTATTATACTGTGTTCCCCATATATATATATATATATATATATATATATATATATATATATATATATATATATATATATATATATATATAGGTACATAGGTAGGTAATAGGCTATCTGCCTGAAGGCATATATTAGTATGGCCAGAGTGTGCAGCTATCTCCACCCATGGTGTTAGTTCCCTAGGCCTCTGTGTAGTAGAGCTGATGAAGTGCTGCCTGGTGTGACACTTCAGTTTCACATACACTCATCAAGGCTCCTCTGGAAGAGTGTCAGTGAGGGACTCGGCCTACTGTTGGTTGGGAGCCTGTTCCAAAGCAAGGGACGTCTGTGAGGTAGTACTGTATCCCTCCAACATGTTCTATTTAATGTTGTGATGATGATATCCCTAGAGCATGTGGTACAGTGAGCTTGGGTTTACTACAGATAGTGCATGTACATCAGTTCTGCATTGGACATGGACCTGTCTGTTGGGCAGAGATCTCATGAGTAGACAGTATGCAACAGAGTACAGATTGAGTTAAATTCAGTCATGTTGCATGGGGCAACTGTTTGAGGCCAGTAATCCTCTTGTTGAGGTACTTCAGTGCTCTTTCCAGCTGCTGAAGGTGCCTAGTCAGATGCATTGCAACTCTGATGTGGTACTCTCATACAGGTCTGATGACTGATGGGCACAGGGAACCTCCTTTGACCTACATGCAAAGACTTTGGTGGTTTGTGGGAACACATAGCATGTATTTCTAACCACTTTGTGAATGTGTTTCTGGAAGTGGAGATGACTATCCACATGTGTCCATATCAACTCCATATTTATGGTGTTGGCACCTATGTGGTATTTGTATGACTGTAGCTCGGGGCCATAATCCTGTCACCACATCTGTCTGACTGTGAACCTTTATAAGGATGTCTCTGTTGTCCCAAACATTGGGTATGACAACATTTGCGCAGTCAGCCACAACCTTTGCTAAACATAGCCCTTGTGTGTTTGACTGTATATCTGAAGAGCATACACCAGACAGGTGGGGTCTCATGACTGAGCCATGGGGGACAGCAGTTGTTACCAGCTTGAACAGGTGACCACATTTCTTACCTTGTGGGATCTATCTGTGCCCCATTTGGCAATCCATCAGATGACATACATATTTATGCATGGGTTGTTGATATTGTGGATATGACGTGTCTGGGATGTTTGCAACAGGCTTTACAAGGTCTATGTGGGACATGTGTAGCTCATTTCATTGCTGTATGTCCTGGGTGACTGCTTTGAAAACAGTGTAGCAGGTTTGGAAACCATGATCTGCCCCTGAACAAACCAATATGGCTAGGGTTGGATGTTTGTAGGCTCCCAATACCTCTGTTTATGAGGTCCATCATGATGGACACCATGGCTTTGCAGATAAGGCTTAATAGGCTTATAAGACAATAGTTCCCATGGTCTGTTGTGCATGAACACTTGTGGAGTGTGCCAAACGTTGCTGTAACCCATTCAACAGTTTCATATCCTGTACAGAGGGTGAGGCTCAACAGACTGTTCAGGTGCAGGGTCTGTTTGTTCTGGAGTTCACTTATGACACAGCTAGGGAAACAATGTAATCCCATAGACGCCATGTTTTCAGGTTTGGAAGGAGCTGTTTACCCATTCTATATGTGATATCTGTGCTTTCACAATCTCCAGGTATGATGATGGGGCCTTTTGTCAGTGAGAGGGGGGTATGTATGTATGAGCCTGTCTGACAGGATGTTGGCAATGTCAGTCATTTACAGTTTGCACTGACTCAGGACATATATGAGTGTACATTGCTATTTATGACATAGCGGAAGGAAGCGTCATGGTTCTCTATGGACTCCTTCACAGATTATTTTGCCAGAACATGGATTGGATAATGTTTGGAGTGCACATTGTTTATTGATGATACTGATTGCAGGTTTATTGATCTTCTTTGCTTTTTCACTTTCTGTGAACAACTTAAGTACTTGTGGTACATAGTTTGATTATGACAGGGTTCCAATATATTATATGTGTCTGTTTTCATATAACTGTGTGCACAAGGCAGGATTGGTGAATAGTGACAGGTTCCTGGGGTAAAACATGCAACTGCCAGATATGTGTGGCCCACTGCTGTACTCAGACATGGCCTAAGTGTGTGAGCATGCCCAGTATGACCTTTCAGTATGTTGTTGCCTGAAATCCACTACATTTGTTGAAGTGTGTAAGCATGCCCGGTATAGACATTTATACTATATGTGTGTGAAAAATCAAGTTGTATTTTTACTACAGGGCTCACCTTTGTGTCATAAATCAACAGGGATCATGCTGTGCCTGCAGGGCTTCCATGAGACACTTTGCATAGACTTATCAACATTTCTACATACAGGGGGGACAGCTATTCTTTGTACATTTCTACCTGGGGGCACACCTGATTGTTACTGTGGGTGTACATAGGATGAGGGGTTCACCTGACACTTATACACATTTGCTAGGCCTGCACTGCTATGTAAGGTACACCATTTCAGTCTGTACTGTTGCCTATCATACTGGCTTGAGGCATACTACTGTACTACAGATCTTAGCGTCCAATGTCATGTATATTAGATTGCGACTTCATAGCCTACCCAACCCACATCACACCGCCTGGCCTGCTGTTCTCTGTCTGCATAGGCCTGTGGGGGAGGTTACCCATATGCCTCTTTAGGGGCATGATACAGCATTTCTTTGTGTTTGCATTAGTGTACAATTGTCCTGCTGTGTCTGTGCCAGTGAAATGCTGTCATGGCTTAGTGGTTCAGTACTGTGACTATAGTGCACAGTATCCTGGGTTCGAGCCCTGTCACTGCTTTTTATTTTCATGCTGGGCAGACCAGACTGCTTAAGGAACAGTAAAGCAAATATGAGCATGTTTACCTGACTTTGCTCAACTTTGCCCGACTTTTCCCAACATTGCTCAATGTTGCCCGACGTTGCGCTAGTTAGTGCAGGAAATTTTGTTTACATATACTAAATAGTGGTAAAAGCTGCTTAGCACTGCTTTATATTGCTTAAAACATGGCAATCATGCCTCAGGTGGTGCTGCAGGGCTGCCTATGTCGGATACACATAGTACACTCCCTATACATGTTTGAAAACAGGTAGTGTCAAGTTAGGCATCCCTTTTATTTTATGAGTGAGTCAGAGAGAGGTATCATTTCCAGGGTTCCTACTGAGCCAGTGTATGTGCTATGCGTTGCCTCTTTGCCAAGGCCAAGGCATACTGGGCACGCCTCCTTCTGCCTACTGGGGCAGGCTCAGGTTGTTCCTCCTCCAAGTCACGCTCTGCCTGTGATGGCCTTGGCAATGGTGGGGGGCTGTTTGGCCCTGCCCCATGCTGTTCCTGCTGCAGCTGTTTTCGCAGGATCATATTGTGTAGCATGGCACATACCATGACAATTTGGGTACATGTAGTTGGTGAGTACTGCAAGGCTCCACCAGATGTGTCCAGGCACCGGAACCATGACTTGAGCATCCCAAACACATGCTCAATTACATTTCGTGTTTGTGCGTGTGCCTCATTATGGAGTTCTTGTTCAGGTGTGTGTGCATTTCTGATGGGTGTCATCAGCCACGGCTCCAGTGCGTATCCAGCATCCCCCACTAGGTGACCGTCAGGGATGTCCCCATTGGCAAAACTCTGGTACAGCTGCGTCAGATGCCAGATATGGGAATTGTGGTAGCTTCCAGAGCAGCCAGCACACACATTCAGTATTATGCCTTGGGCATCGCACACGACCTGGCAGTTGATGGAGGGGAAGCCCTTGCGGTTGATGTAGGCCCTACCCGGCTCACTGGGTGGTGCTTTGATGTGTATGTGCGTGCAGTCTATTGCACCCACTACCACAGGGTATTCCACTATTTGCTGGAAAAGGCGCATATTGCTGGCCAATGCCTCACGGGAATTGGGGAAATATACATGATCACCGACATGGGCTGACATGGCATTCAGGAACTGGTGCAGTACCCTGGATGATGATGCCTGCGAAATCCCCATCATATCACCAGTTGGTCTCTGGAAGGTACCTGTTGCTAGTATTCTTAGGTCAACACATACCTTGGTTTCCACTGGAATGGGTTCCCCTCTGTTGGTTCTGTGTGTGAGGCATGGCCTGCACAGCTCAATAATTTGCTGCAGGAGGTCTCTGTCCACTTCATAGCGCTCCACTATCTCCAGCTCATGTAGCCCCTGGTAGGTTACCCTGGGTCTGTACACTCTTCTCCATCTCCTCACTGTGGGTTGCTCAGCAGCATTCACAACGGCACCACCCTCAGCATCTTGCACATGTTGGCTTATGATAGCAATTGCAGCCCCTAACATTTTTTTGTCTGAGTTAAGCTTTTTAAGTTTTCACTCTTTGTATACTGCAGTGTTGTAGTGTTCTTGAGAAAAACATGCGGGAATGTTGTTTGCAGAGTTTTAAGTGCTGGGCTGGGCAAAGCTAGTGTACTACCTGTGTAATTGGCTGATTCTGAGTTATTTCACCTGTCAGCTCTGCTAGTTCTCCTAGGTTAACTTCCTACTACTTCTTTCCCTTCCTGTTCCCTGTTTCCACAAGGGGCAGTGCCGCGCAAACAAGTGCAAACACATGCACACAAGCGCACACACAAGCTTACATGGGCTTACAGGCATGCAAACGTGCACACACGGTGTAAACACGTTTGCAAGAAGTTTCAGATATATCCACGGTGTACACCTTTGGTTTCTGGGTTTCAGCTAGGACAACAGTAGACACGCCTCTTCCAATCCTGAGCAACTCAGAGCAAACACAAGCCACTCTGCTCCAATAAGCTTACAGCCTTTCATACATAACCCCTCATGATGTCACCTATCTTCTACTCTACTACTCCCCTACACTTACACTCTAGGGACATGACTCACATGCCAGGGAAAATTGGGATTCACTATCCTTATCCTCATTTGCATAGGATTGCCTACTAATGCTTGGTTACATCTCTCAAATTGAGCTTCCCCCCTTAGCAACCACTACTCAGTAGCCATGTTGTCTTCAGCCTGCCATTCACCTGCATGGCAGAATAAGCTTTTTATTAAAAATGCCTATTTTTGGCTATTTTTTAATTATTTTCTGTTTTTTAAAGCGCCACACGTTTGTGCGGCGCTGCGCTATGCTTAAACATCAGAGATCGGGGAAAAAAATAAAAATTAATTTTTATTAATTTTCAACCTATGAAAATGCCAATGGCCTTATATTTGGCCATTGGAATGCTTCCTCAACTGGATGCATCCTTTATTTGGAGCTGTCATAGCTCCATTTAGCTATTTGCAGAACGGTACTCCGTTACCAACGGAGTACATTTCTGCAAATAACACTGCTCTTCCACGGACAGGTTAGTGGTTCCTGGATCGCAAATTTACCTCATTTGCATACATTTTAGCAGCAAATGAGGTAATTTGCATACCATAACACTGTCCGTGCAAGAGAAGTTTTAGGAGCTCTCATGCACGCCCCTGCCAGCTATTGCTGAATCGCTCGGCAGACATATTGCCTGTCTGACGTCTTACACTACTCTTAGACTCCGTGCAAGCCTTCGTGAATCCGGCCCATAATCTTTAACATGTGGCCCACTTATGGACTATACAGCAGCAGTACAGATAAGGGCTACAGTGTTGTGTCTGCATAAGAGAATATAAATAAGGTTCCTGGAAACTGTAGGCCAGACTCTATGTCCTCCATACCAGATATATTTATAAAAAATACATTGCAAAACATACATAAGGAGTTTCTTTCCAGCAATAAACTCATGCCTCTCAGCCTTTCATCTTACAAACTCATAGCAAGAGACCATAAAAAAAATCATAACATAGGGACCAAAATCACAGCGCTCAAATTTCACTTATATGTAAATCTACACCATTGGCAGTGGGCAAATTGCATAAATTTCCCCAGTTGAGCAGCACAACCTGAAAAAATGTGGACTCTTGTGGTGCTAACAGATGCACAACTACATAGCTACACCAGAAATGTGCTGTGACAAGTTACATGTGCACAGCTCCATACAGTACACCACAGCCAAGTGACACCCCTTGCAATAAATAAATGCCACCAGTACAAATCTGTGATGTGCCTTATGTCACAACAGATGGAGAAACAATATAATCAGTGGCTAACAAATGATCATCCAAAGCTAAAAAAAGAAAAGAAAAAGTATAACAAGAAAGGGCTCAAAGAGGAGCCCTGTGAGACATCTGTCCATACAAAAACCGATCTCCCTTGCTATGAAACTCTCCTTACTCACCTTTATACAATGATACCTGATGAGCAACCTAAATTAACAGTTTTCAGAATTAATTTCCATTGAGCACCTTTTTAGAAGATTTTTCCTGATCAAGGATGATCCCATAGCCATGCAAATAACCTTTTTATCCTAAGGAGAAAAAATCAGTAATACCTTATGGACATCTACAGCACTCCAACATGCCACCCCCACTTTTTCATCAGCATAAATCAGAGTAGCTATTAATACTGTCCTCCTGTACTTTGGATATTACAATCATATTGCAATCCATATCAAGGAAAATTATAAATCTTTAGTTAGTTATTACTACAGGCTTGAACTTCCTCCAAAACATAATACACACAATCAGCTTCCACACCTAAGCTACTTCATTAAACATGGTCACCAACTCTAATGTACAGTAAAAAAATATAATATTCCTCATAAGGTAAGCTGTCACCACCTGATGTTTTGGCCTACTGTTTTCAAAACAAAGTCTAATTTATGAGTTCCATCAAAAACATAAATCACCAGTAATCGCTATTGTGCCCAGACCTCCCTTTTTTATTTACATGATTAAAAAGCAGTAGCAGCAAAAAGGATTCTCTGCTCCCATCAGCTCACAGGGCGAGCACAGGGTCTTACCCAGCAATCCTCTTCAGTGCCCAGTGGCATTGCACACAAGTGGAAACAGCAGAGGTAGGGGCAATTGGGGGGGGCAGGAACCTCCACAGCGACTCAAACCATAGATGCAGCTTGCCCCAGATAGGCCAAATAAAGGCCTGACATATACTATGTTAGCCTGTTGCCAACCAGCTCATACTGCAGTTTCCCTCCCAATTTCTCAGTCTTGTATCCTGCCTGAGCTTCTAAAGGCGAGAGAGTAGACACATACCACAGCAATCAAACAATCAAGAAGCAAGGTCAAGTTGGCCACTTGAACAATTTGCAAACTGTATGTCTTTAACAGTATGCAGTATCTGCTTTTTAAAAAGACAACACAAGTACTAGATTGTAGGCACGTCTGCTACTCAGCAGTTTTGACTGTGTTGAGCTCCACAATTCAGCTAATGAAAAACAAGAAATTGGAGCTGTTAAAGATCAGAATGGAGCAAGGCACAACCCAGTTTTGTGGCGCAGAAAGATAAAGTCCTGACTGCATTCCAGACAACCCATGTTCAAATGGTAGTACTGGACCTGGAGGGACTGGGTGGAGAAGGTGGAGAGGAGTAAGCAGCCGAAACAAGGTTGGCCATCCTGAGGGGAAGGAGGCAGCCTGGTTCGCTACAATAACAGCATGAGGAGCCTAGGTGAGCTCTGTGCTGCAAGCATTGTTCTGCCTGGTTGGATGTTGCACATGTCTGAAAGTGAACATGCCCCTCCTGAAGACAGCTACAGAGGGGCTTGAAAGGCCCTGTCTTCTCAACAGCCCTGGGCTTTGAGTCAGATAGAGCCTGTGGGAATCTGAGGCAGGTCCAGTAGAGCTAGTGGCAGCTGATGGTCCGCTCCAGGGAATGAGTGGTCACAGATTTCTAAGCTAAAACTGGAATGGTCCACCAAATGCAGAGCAACTGTGAGGTATAAATAAACTAGTGGAAGTACAGATAGCATGGAATCACCAGTAAAAGTTCATGCCAGTCAAACCTGGTAAAATTCCATACGTTGTTAATAATGGCAATGAAACAAGAGCCAGATGGTATGTTTTACCCGGATTACAGTATACTGTTTAATGCCATGCCATGCAGGAAGTTGGTCGCTGGAATACAACCTGTACATGCGTATACGAATGGTTGACAGGAAAACAGCAAAAGGTGATGGCAAGAAAGGAACTCACAGGGAAAGACAAGGTGACCAATCAAATGCTATAATACTGACTATTGTGCCTGACCCTTTGAAGTTTGCCTGCATCCAACATTTATTTTGGGATAATGCATAAAATGAATCTCTTCACGGATGACACCAAGACCAGAGAGGTGGAAATAGACTGAGGAGCATGTCTGAAAATGGACTAGATAAATACCGAAACTGCCATCACATGGGATTCAATGACAGCAAATGTAAGTTAATGCATTTCAAAAAACAAACCCAGAGGAGCATTACAAAATGGAGGGGTATTCCTTAAGAATATAGACAGAAAACTCAGAGCACTCACCTAAGGACCAGCTATTAGGTGTTACAGGAAAAGAGCAGTGGATAATACCAGTAAGATACATTTGTGTGATATTTTTAGAGTTGGACTTCGGGGTGAGGAATGTTTTACTGCACCATGCAATGCTCAAACCATGCCTGAAACCCTGTGATCCAAAAGAGGCCACTCTGGCTTAGAGTGTATAGAGAAGGGCACACATGATGGTCTATGCAGAATGGAAGGGACAGAATTTGATGACAGCCTAAGCAGGACAGGTCTGCACACTTTGGCCAAAAGAAGGGAAATAGGTGATATGACTTGCTATATGACATTAAATGATATATTATATTATTGTAAATGATATGGTATGATATATAAATGATAAGATTTGATTTTTGAAGAATGCAAAAAGGAAGATAAAAGTACTTGAATGATGTAGTTAGAAGGGGGCAAAAGTGGTAGACAAGCTTCTGCTATGAAAGATCAACTCCCAAATACCCATAAACGTATTTACGGATCACAAACATTTGGCAGAACATCACAATGCACTACACTGACATAATGTTTTTCAGGGATAAGTCCCCACACCTCCATGTGCTGTGGTCATCCTCACTTACTTTAATATACCAAGTCTATTTTTGCACAAGCATGAGGAAAAGGGAGACCCTTAAAAGGGTGAATACTTTTTATTCACTGACTGTAATTTTTGTAGATCATGTCCCAAAGCAGTAACTACATTTGAGGGAGCATAACATCATAGAATCGAGATCACTGATTTAGAGAGCAACTACAGGCACATAGGCCAGTGTTTGGAAGACTCCAAAAAGAAGTAGGAGAAAAATTTAAAGGAGGAATTCAAAGCATTAGTTGCAAAAATCAGGGGAAGGAAGAGCTGTTGGAAAATTAAAACTGAGCTGTCTTGAAAGACACAATAAATGCTCAATCTTTTTCTGTATGTTTAACTCCATGTTCATATGAAGTGTTACAGTGAAGAGGCATCAGTACGTCTTCTAATAGGAAGTAACTCCGCTTGGTGTGTACTGAGTTCACTATGGCTACTGTAGGCAGGTTTGCAGACGTTAAGCCATCTTATAGTTTTAAGGAAGAGAGCTGAACATTTCTTGCGTTGGAGAAATGCCTCGGGCAGCACATACCTTATTGAGGAATTGTTCTAGAATAAGCTCAGTAAATACCTCACAAATTATTTATAAAGCTGTGAGCTTCAGCAGAATTCAGTGGCATATTATGCAACAGAGAATACATGTAAACAAGGAACCAATCTGTAAAGGACAGAAACTATATAGAAATTATTTAATTCATTGCAGCCGGATGATACCTATAGGGGTTTCTGCAGTTGCATCCTACTGACACCTCTAGGCGTCAAATATTGCATGCTCATATTTGCATTAATTATTTCAAAACCATGTTAGATACAAAGTATTAAAATGTTTCATTTTAAAGCTTATAAAATGGCAAACACAACTGCACTATTTGACCTCTATAAAGTTCAGGTAAAGAGATATTAATTGTTGTTTAGATAATATTTATTTACATTGTCACAAATGTCATGCTTTTCCAAATATCTTGACAACCTGTTACCACAGACACAACTGCTTAGCCTCATATGAAAGATCTCAGCTAGATGAACAAAGTGCTACTAACAGTATGTGTGTAACTTGAGTGGTTGCTGAGATACTGTAAATTGTTTACAAAATATTACAAACTTAATAGTTACTATGTTTACGATCCAGTTTTAAGCCCAGTACCTAAAAAATACTACCACTATAATAACAGTTTGTGCTAGAGGGTTTTCCATTTGCACTTCTTGAGTGACCCCTATATTTCTAGAGACATGATTATTTGATTGAAATGTGAGGACATAATCTGATTCCAACAAAAAGGAAATGACAGTGCAAACTTCCAGACCTCCATTGGAGGGATCTGTCCTAATTAAATACCACACCAAGTAACAGCTGATCATCTGTTCTACTTCCGGCTGGCACAAGAAGCCATTTTAACTGGAAAGTATACCCAGATCCCCTCCCTAGAAATACATGACTGCAAACATGCATAATGGGTTACAGACCCTCACCCATTTCAGTCTCTTCATAACTGGTTTTACTATTGCTATCATTTTGTCTGTCTTCAGATGCCTGATGCCTGAAACAGATGGCGATCAGACTGACTCATATAAACTAATTAGCAGTCAAATGGAATAAATACAAATAATTTTTATTCAGTAACAAAAAAAATGAAAACTACATTTACTGAAAATGAAAACAAAATAGGTTTTAACATAAGATTTAAACCTTACTTACTTCATTATATTTAAGAAACCTTTTAACATTTTAAATAAAGTTCCACAGTACAGTCACCATACCCAATATGGTACTTTCCTTATTTTATGACTAAAAGGCAAATAATTCACATAAACAAATCAGGGAACTGAGACATTTTTTTTCTAAGATAAACCCTAACTAAACACAGGTTTAAAATAAGGCAAGCAGTAGAGTAAGAAACATTGCAGTACTTGTGCATGGGTTCTTATTTGACAGCAATAAGCCTATTATGTGCAACAAACCCACCGGGTAAATTATTATTTTTGGCACATTTTTCTTCTCCCCTACACTTGACCATCAGTTGCTTCCACCTTCTCTCCTCAGCATCCCAAGGCTCAACCCAACACTAATCCTGCCTGGACCAGTAAGGAAAAAGGACATTATGGATGCTGATGCAGCATCGTACTGATTATGGGGAGTGCCCAGCTCCCCGCCCCTCATAGCAGACTTTGCAGAATTGCAATCATTGTCCTCAGAAGGTGCATGCATGTTTTCATATATGCGCACCCTCCCCACTGAGTGGCTGACCACTCATGCAGCATATAGCGGCCTATGGCCATACTACAGCTACTGTAGGAATCCTTTTTGGTTGCCTCCCTCTACCCAGGTGTATGAGCTGACAGTGGCCACTCATTGCCATCCTCCATCTGTGCCCCTCCAAAGCCCGTGCCACTAATCAAACATGGGTAACCTGCAGTACAATAAGGGCTTTATCCCTCTGTGCCACAGGGCTGCTTTTAGGGCACATTTTTGGTGTTTCTGACATAGTCAAATATTAAAAATGGATTTAGTGAAGAAAGAGCTGTCATGCCTCAGTGTTAAGGTTTAGTAGTACATCTGGACATAGATCTTTCATTTCATTACGACTGATTTTAGTGCAACAGATATAAAACTGGTTAGATACAAAGTTTCTCTAAAAGATTTTTTTTTTAACGTTGTTGTCTGAAAGATTACAAGGAAGTACAAAAATGTCTGCAAAAATACTCAGTAAACCACCATCCACCATTACTGGGTCCACATTAAGGGCCGTGGATACTTTTCTGGTACGCCAGAGATATGAAGCTGCATCCAGAAGAGACGTTAACCAGTCAATGGTTTTTGTGGTTTGCAAGTGCATTTGAAAGAAAGGTTACACATTCCTCTTTATACATTTTCAGTTCTTCTTTCACTCTATTAAAAGTATCACACAGTCCAATGACATTTTTATTTTGTTGTGAAAACATCACTCTTATCAGAGACCTTTTTTAACCATCTGTCATTTCTTCTTTGATCTCTGCTTCATTTATAGGCAAGGGTTCGTACTTGCTTTCATGGCGAAGACAGATGAGTAAGCTAAAAGGACAAAAAGAGATTATCACTTATATGCAACAGACATCTGCTTTAGCATGAGTCAGCATACCTGCAATCATGTGCTTGCAAAGCTTCAGTTTCAGCAAAAGAAAGTTATATTAAAGGGGCACTGTCTCCTTTTCCATCTTGCTGCCTCGGAAATCCAAAATAATTCCCACAGTGTAGACTGACACATAACTTTGTGGTGTCACTGATATTAGTTTACCCTGTCCTAATCCTGTTCTATTCCCATGGAAAAAACACAAGGACATTCAGATTTGTGCTGTGTATTTTTATAGTTGGTCTACAGTTTGCTTTCAACTGTCACAAATGCACATGTAGAAATTGCTTAACAGTTCTGGCAGTGAAGTGTAGAAAACAATCACTTGTTTTACTATACAATAAAGGAAACGTTAACAGTTTGTCCAGGTCATGGGTAAAAATAGATGTCACTTTGAACAGAAATCATTCATTCTTTTATCTATAAAACACTGAATGAAAGAGTAAATGAGTGTACTGTTAGTTACATCTCTTTGGTGTTTAGTGACTTTTCTATGAACAGGCCTGCACTATCTGCATGAAACAGTAACTGGGTTAAAACAGTCTAGAGACTACAAGCAAGTCTAGGACAACAAAACTATAATACTTTGAAAGAAATTCATTCATTTTTTTCATTCATAAGCATAATGAAAGAATGTATGCCACAATAACTGACTTCATCTCTGCTTTTATTAATCAATAATTTCATTAATAACATGCTAGTGCCTAGAGGCACGAAGGACATTAACATACCTTGTAAAGTGGCATTTTCATGGCAGTAGAATTCAAAAACTGTCCTCATAATCTTATATAATTTATATAGCTATGTTTCACTGTCATAATTAACTCTGTTAACATTATTTGCCCAGATGCTGCCTCAGTTAGACATGAAGGACACTATAATTCTTTGTGGAACTGGACTTTTCATGGCAATAGAACCCAAGAACTGACCATACAGTGTCAGATAAGCTGTACAGGGTAACTCTAACACTGGTTTAACTATTTAGGGGCTGGCACAGATATATATCACCAAAGGTTTGTCCGAAGGCTACCAGCACTGACCCCTGGAACAGAACTGACATTGTTTATATACCGATTAAATACTACTGAATATCGCTGCATCAAAAAATAAAGAACAATGACATCTAGTGATCTCAGTTTATGTTTTAATAGCTAATGATAGCAATTTAAAATTACCTACAAAGTTCAAAATCTGGCTAATTAATATACATAAAACATAAATTTGTGTATGCATGATGGATAAACATGCAAATAATTTCCTGTCAGTCATGATAACACAACACAAGTAATTTTTGCAACAACTCATCTGTGGGGATTTCAGGATTTTTAACACCATAATTCAATATATCTGCAAAACAAAATCATGCAGCATATTAAATAATATTCTTCATCGAATGACAAACACTGTCAAATATAGGAAATAATAAAAAAAATACTGGTTTAAACAGGTGCTGTCAATGTCCGAATTCTAAATAGAATTCCCCGGCACAGACTAAGATGTAAAGTTGCCAATCACTTCCTGAAATCACCGTCAGTCCTTGGCTATCTATCACATGACTTTCTATCCCATTCCTATTTAATTTCCCCCTAGAGAAACCAAAGGATATCACACAGTTTCCCATGGATTTTAACTGATGTGCTTCTGTCTCTGCCCTAAGCTGCATTTTGTTATTTTACATACTACAAGTACTTGTATTGTTGTACTGTTGTGTCCTTAGTATTTCAGGTAATCACTAGAAAATGGTCACCCAAAGCAAATGATCCCACACTAGTGCTCACCAGAGAGGTTAGCTATAGTTAAAGCTCCCAATATTTAAAAATGTTTTTTTAATTGCAGGTATTTTCTAAATACTGGGAGGATAACACACAATCCATTCATTTTTTAACTTTAAAATTAATAAAGCGGTCGGAGTTGCCCTGTTAATATTTCAGACAAGCACCAAAGATTATTTGCTTCATTTCTTACCTGAGATGGTAACAGAAGCAGATACTCTTGCTATGCTTCAGACACTGCCTACAGAAGCAAGTTATTACAGTGATCTGAATAACTGCAAGTTTGAATACTATAGTAAGGTCATTATTTCTTTCACATTGTTCAGGATCACAACTGGGAGGTAACTGCCCAAGGGGAGGAACTCTGTGTATGAAAGTAAAGGTTACTAAAATGCTCACTAATATGGTTTATGTGTATGTATGGAAATGTCCTATGTGTTATACATTCCTGTGGCCATTCTTGCATCTTCATCACAAGCTGACATCAAAATGGTAGAAATAAGGTGTGTGAAGACAAAGGGCACTGAAGTGTGTGAATGACCCTGAGTGTCTCCCATAAGATGCTTACCAACTACAGTGCACTGGAAGAAGACCCCAAAAAAGTCTCCGGGCACATTGCAGGGGCAATGCTCAGCTTGTTTGTGAACATCTGAGGAATCTACATGATGAGTTAGAGGGTGTTTGCAGGGCTAAAGAAGTCTGATACATCCTGCTGTACTTGCTACCACTTTGACACTGACCCTCACCAGGGCAAGCAGATTTAATTTATTTATTTAATGCAATTCATTAACCAGGAAGGTGGGCTGGTCAGTTACCTCTTCAGCCATGATATGGGCTCAAAATGAGCAATGGTAAATAGGTTTACCTTTATAACACAGAATCACAGTGGTGCGATTGCTCATATGAGCAAATCGTAACCATGAAAATCAAAGCAGCGACAATTTTAAATGTTCGAAAATCAGCAAATCAAAAAGCAGATTTGCTGATTTTCAAACATAAATGTAAAAAAAAATGTAATGATGTGTAAAGCAGGGGGGCAATCCCTCCTGCACCCCCTGTGCCCCCCACACCCCCCTACTTTAATATTCTAACTCCGAGATTGCACTACAGTGGGGAAAGGGACTATTTTCCGCTCCCCACTATAGTGCAATCCGTCCCAAAATGCCGAATGTGCAATGAGCGAATGTCACTGTGCATTCGCTCATCACAGGTTCAAACCTTTTTGCGTTCGACGTTCGCAAACTTTGCAAACGTCCTTTCGCACATCTGCTGTTCGCCCGTGTACAAAATGCACACATGAAGGTAAACCTGGTAAATAACATGACAAATCAACAGATAACAGTATGTAAAGCAATACTAAACATACAGTGGGAGGAATATGCCGAGCATTTAGAAGAGTATTTACAGGACAATTTAGTATTGCCATTGAAAACTTTCTATTATGTATTTTAGAGTTGTCATTGAGATAAAATGTTTATTTTTAGGTTAACCATCATCAAGAAAGCAGTAACAGTTATCTTCTTTTAGCAGAAGTGGTGTTTGGGATTATTTCAGTTTGTAGTTGATTTCTTGTAGCAGGAGCAAGTTTTTGCAAATGTCTTTCCAGGAACCAATTGAAATTTCAGGACCCATTAGAGCGAGTCCTGAAAACATGGAGACTAAATAGCCAAAAAAAGCAGACTTAATATGTACCAAGTCCAAAATGGCCATTTCCCAGAATATTCCCTTTTCTCTGAAGTATAGTGATCTTGGAGTCGGTATATATACAAGTTTGGGGGGTGGTTGGTTGTGATTTTCAAGATTCACTCTTCTCCTGTCACTTTGGTAATTTTTTTTTTCAGCTGGTCAGCACTTGGTATTGTGAGTACTGACATTTCAATAGTGAGGCATCTTTTCTATTACAGCTGTAAATCACAGTCTAGCAAGAGAAATGTCATCTTCCTGGTTGTCTCTAAGTGTGTACTTTGGGTTTTCTCCAGTCAGCAAGGATCTTATTGAGGGCATACTAGAGATTTATCATTTTAAATATTAGTGTGCTAAGTATTAGTTCAGATCTGGCCTCTAATGGTAGTAATTTAACCCCCTTTGTAGCCATAGTGTTGGATCTGACTGTTGGCTAACAAGACAAAGTGACCAATTTTGTTTTTGGTTATCTAGAGATTTTAGATAGTTATAGTCGAAAAGACTGTTGAGAGTGGAATGATATACACAATCCAATGAGGACATTTCCAGCTTTGGCCTAGCATGCCATAGGGGAAAGGATATAGGACGTTTGGTACCAGACTTTAATTCTGATATGATTTTGCTAACTGTCATATCTATATATGAGATGAATGCTAGAGTAGAGTTAAGTATGCCCCTAAGGTATTTTTGTTGTATGGTAGTGGGTATCAGATTGTTAAATGTATCCTTTATTACAGCTGGTAAAAGCTTTGCTAGTTTTGGGGGGCACCAAGTAGCATAATGCCAGACTTATTACTGTTAATGATAAGTCTGTTGCAAGTCCAGTTACATAGACTGACAAACTGGTTTATGATATTTGTTGTAGCTGAGTGATGTTTTTCTTTACTTCCAGAAGTAATAAGTTGTCTGCATACATAACTATGTTGAATTGTGGAAAATCATAAGTTAGGTCATTAATAAAGAGAACAGTAATGAACAAAGTACTGAACACCTTGGGGAATCCCCATGTTGAGAGGGCCTGATTTTGAGCATGACTAATTGCCAAAGACTTAAAGCTCTGTTTTTCAGATGGCTTTTTTTGTTCTGTGTTTTGCTCAAAACTGAGCTTAGTAAGTTTATTGAGTTGTATGGTGTGATTACCAGTTGCAGAGTTTCAAAAATGAAAGCATGAACAAATTAAAAAAAAAATGAATGAATGGATTTAAGTGTAAGACTGAATGTTACACAACCCCTCCCCTTCCCATTACATGTTCAAGGCAGAGCTTCTAATGCAAGGGTCAGACATGGCCTTGTAAACAGAACAAAAGTCTCCTCTGAGTGACTGCATGACACACAATACTCAATAGTTCCTTGGCTATTCCAGGAGAGTCGACATCATTGAAGCCATCAGTTTTGTTTTTTCTTTAGGGATCACTGTTCAAATTGCACTAAATGATTGTTGATCAGCAGGATGCACAAAATAATACTGCATTCAATTACTAAACATATTAAGTAAGAGAGATGGCTAGAAAGGTGCTTGGTGTGACATCTGGAAAGAGGAAGGAGGACAAGGAGACCTGGTGGTGGAATGAAGAAGTACAGGAGAGTATACAGAGAAAGAGGTTGGCGAAGAAGAAGTGGGATTGTTAACGAGATGAAGAAAGTAGACAAGAGTATAAGGAGATGAGGTGCATGGAAAAGAGAGAGGTGGTGAAGGTTAAGGATAAGGCATATGAAGAGTTGTTTAAAAGGTTGGACACTAAGGAGGGAGAAAAGGACCTGTACCGATTGGCTAGACAGCGGGACAGAGCTAGGAAAGATGTGCAGCAGGTAAGGGTGATAAAGGACAATGAGGGAAATGTACTCACAAGCGAGGAGAATGTGTTCAGCAGATGGAAAGAGTACTTTGAGGGGTTGATGAATGAAGAGAATGAGAGAGAGAGAAGGTTGGATGATGTGCGGACGGTGAATCATGAAGTGCAGTGGATTAGCAAGGAGGAAGTAAGGATAGCTATGAAGAGGATGAAGAACGGAAAGGCTGTTGGTCCAGATGACATACCTGTGGAAGCATGGAGGTGTTTAGGTGAAATGGCAGTGGAGTTTTTAACTAGATTGTTTAATGAAATCTTGGAAAGTGAGAGGATGCCTGAGGAATGGAGAAAAAGTGTTTTGGTACCAATTTATATGAATAAGGGTGATGTGCAGAGCTGTAGTAACTACAGAGGGATTCAATTGATCAGTCACAGCATGAAGTTATGGGAAAGAGTAATGGAAGCTACGTTAAGAAGGGAGGTGATGATTAGTGATCAGCTGTATGGTTTCATGCCAGGAAAGAGCACTACAGATGCGATGTTTGCTCTGAGAGTGTTGATGGAGAAGTACAGAGAAGGTCAGAAGGAATTGCATTGTGTCTTTGTGCATTTAGAGAAAGCATATGACAGGGTGCCTAGTGAGGAGTTGTGGTATTATATGAGGAAGTTGGGAGTGTCAGAGAAGTATGTAAGAGTGGTACAGGATATGTAAGAGGGTAGTGTGACAGCGGTGAGGTCTGCGGTGGGAGTGACGGATGCGTTTAAGGTGGAGGTGGGATTACATCAAGGATCAGCTCTGAGCCCTTTCTTATTTGCAATGGTGATGGACAGGTTGACAGACGAGATCAGACAGGAGTCCCCGTGGACTATGATGTTTGCAGATGACATTGTGATCTGTAGTGAGAGTAGCGAACAGGTGGAGGAGACCCTGGAGAGGTGGAGATATGCTCTAGAGAGAAGAGGAATGAAGGTCAGCAGGACTAAGACAGAATATATGTGTGTGAATGAGAGGGAGGATAGAGGAATGGTGAGGATGCAGGGAGTAGAGGTGGCAAAGGTGGATGAGTTTAAGTACTTGGGATCAACAGTACAGAGTAATGGTGAGTGTGGAAGAGAGGTGAAGAAGAGAGTACAGGCAGGATGGAGTGGGTGGAGAAGAGTGTCAGGAGTGATTTGTGACAGACGAGTACCAGTAAGAGTGAAAGGGAAGGTCTACAAGAGGGTAGTGAGACCAGCTATATTATATGGGTTGGAGACAGTGGCACTGACAAAAAGGCAGGAGTCAGAGCTTGACGTGGCAGAGTTGAAGATGTTAAGATTTGCACTGGGTGTGACGAGGATGGACAGGATTAGGAATAAGTATATTAGAGGGTTAGCGCAGGTTGGAAGGTTTGGAGACAAAGCTAGAGCGGCAATATTACGTTGGTTTGGACATGTGCTGAGGAGGGATGCAGAGTATATTGGGAAAAAGATGCTAAGGATGAAGCTGCCAGGTAACAGGAAAAGTGAGAGGCCTAAGATAAGGTTTATGGATGTGGTGAGAGAGGACATGCAGGTGGTTGGTGTGACAGAGCAAGATGCAGAGGACAGGAAGAAATGGACACAACTGATCTGCTGTGGTGACCCCTAACAGGAGCAGCCAAAAGAAGAAGAAGATTAAGTAGTGTAGTAAAATATAATCATATCCCTAAGTGGCTAGGATGCATGTTAACTGTAAAATCACTTTAACAGTGTGCTTTTTTTTCCCTATGGTGGTAAAGCCTTTCCTAGAACCTCACATCTGAAATTACATCACCCACATCCCTGATGCTTTAATATCATCAACCTGGAACTGCAGGATGCCAGAGAGAGGAAAAAGTGTGTACTGCAACCTCTGAGTGTTAGTATTTAAACAGACGTACATGGGTACACAGTTCCCATGAAGTGCAACATGGAGTGCAGCATGCAGTGCAGTGCAGTGCAGCTTCGAGTGCAACATGGAGTACAGCTTGCAGTGCCACATGGAGTACAGCATGCAGTGCTGCATGAAGTGCAGCATGGATTGCACCATGCAGTGCCACATGCAGTGCAGTGCAGCTTCAAGTGCAACATGGAGTACAGCGTGCAATGCTGCATGAAGTGCAGCATGCAGTGTTGCATGGAATGTAGCATGAACTGCAGCATGCGGTGTAGTGCAGCTTCGAGTGCAACATGGAGTACGGCGTGCAGTATCACGTGGAGTGCAATATGGAGTGCAGAATGCCATGCAGTGCAGTGTAGCTTCAAGTGCAACATGGAGTACAGCGTGCAGTGCCACATGGAGTGCAGAATGGACTGCAGTATGCAGTGCAGTGCAGCTTCAAGTGCAACATGGAGTACAGCATGCAGTATCACATGGAGTGCAACAAGGAGTGCAGAGTGCACAGTGCAGTGCAGTGTAGCTTCGAGTGCAACATGGAGTACAGTGTGCAGTACCACATGGAGTGCAGCATGGGCTGCAGCATGCAGTGCAGTACAGCTTTGAGTGCAACATGGAGTACAGCATGGAGTGCAGCATGCATTGCAGCAGGCTTTGCCCCCCCCCCCCCCCACAAACATGCTGTTCCACTCTGTTCTTAATAGTGTAAGTACATTCAGCAAAATGCCAGTTAAGTATTTTGTATTTGGAGAAATGTTATGCAATTAAATCACTATTAGAGGTCTCAAACTCATGGCCCATGTGCCAAACCCTTCTAATGCAGTCTGCAAAGACGTTTCATGCAGCAATACCCTGCATAAAATAATCAAATGCCAATAAATAAATAAACAACCAACAAACAGCTCAGACTGAAAAAATCTTATTTTGTACAAATCATTACATTGTATGTGAAATGTTTACTGATGTGTGTTAAAGATTTTATCATTTGTATCAATCAGAGCAGCTTACAAAATCTGTTGAATGGACATTCTTACTTTTACTATTCTGTATGGAGAATACAGGTGTGTGCAAGGTTGTTAAGTGCTTGCAACTGAGTTTATGCTGGATCTGTCCCATGTGGCAATTGATGGATGTTTTTTGCTTCACATATCATCAAAGCATGTGGTAGGTCTGACATCAGTAAAAATAAAAGGCTGAGAAAAGGCAGGAGTTTGATAGGACATGTACAACTGAGAAACTAGGTATAAGTCAACTTAGGCTGATTAATGCTAAGCAAAAACAGGACCTCTCCGTAAGTGGTGGAGAATGGAGAGGGATCTTTGGTAAACAGACTTTCTGTCAAGTGGAAATTATTACTTTGGAGAATGTTTGAGAAATTAACAGATTTTGTATCATGATACCCTTAATATGAATCCTGTTTTACTTGCATGACATTTAAGCTGGTAATGAGCAAAGGGCAGGTTTGTCAATGCAGATACATAAATAATCATTACTAAAAAGCCATTGTAAATAAGAGTTCACTACAGTGAATTGATCGTATAGCGACCACTCACGTAGACGGTTGAAAAAACATTTTACACTCTGGCAGCTCATACAAAAAATGTTAAATATATGGAAGGGTGGTAAAAGTTAAATGAGTGGATTGTTACTTGTATTCTTACAAAACACAAACATGTTTCTGTGAAGGGCAGCTGAACAAGGGTGGGGGGTTGGTATAATGGTTAGGGGGGTGTTTACCTTACAGACACAAGGTGCAGAGTTTGATACTTACATGGGGTAAATGACTAGGCTTAAAATGGCTCCTAAAGGCAGTTAGCCTAGTACTAATCTATGAACCTATGAAGATTTAATCATCATATTTCCTTCATGCATTTTAATACAATTACAAAGCATTAGAAGAAAGTACAAACTTAATTCTATTAATTCTATGTGATGTTAGATGTGCCTGTCACTTACATTAACGCCTTGTGATCAGTCTTTTTTGTTCCTTTTTTGGACCTTATTTTGCATCTATATCTCAGAACAACTTCATATTCTTTGCTACATATCACACTTTCTTTGTCTTGTTCTCAACAAGGACAACCACAAAGTGCAGACAAAAAGACACTTTTAGGTTCTTTGGCTGGAAAGCTTGAACACATCGCATCAGAATAATATAATATCATAGTCCTGCTGTAGAAGAAGATGTTTTGGTCTGATGGTAGAACAGTAACTGAAGAACATTGCACGGGTATGTTCAGTAGATGATGAAGACGTCTTACAAAGTTGGGAAAATGCAGATTCCAGTCAATCACCCTAGTTAAAATCATGGTGTACTATGTACCGAAAGGAAATGGGAGAGAACCACAGTGCTGTTCAAGTACCTGGGAGGGTACTGCCCCCACCCTCCTCTCCAAGTTGAAATCTGTTATAGCTATTTCACTAAGTAAATCACTACGTCTTTTCTCCAGATAGAATAGTGGGCATTATCTATGGAGTGGTGGGCATTACATGACACAGTTCACCATAACTGATAAAAGCACATTTCTGCTACCACAGGAGTGTACAAAGAATGTGCAGTAGAAACTAAGCATGCCCCTCACATTGGCATAGTTTTAACATTAACATCTGCCTAGCTTTTAACAAGGCAGGCCTGTTCCAGCATTTGTTTTCTTCAGAGGGGAGGGGAAAGAGACATATTTTTGGTAGAATACATCAAAACAAACAAAAAAAAACATTGCTACTATGGACTGCTACAAACCCCTGAGTCCCAGGGGCTTGAAAACCAGTGTCTCTAAACAGGGGACTCAGGTGTTTTGTAGCTTGCATGGGCTGCCACTCATGCTCACACCTGACTACATGTTTGGGCTCGCACCTCATCTAAACACAATAGCTAATTTCCAGCAAGGTTAGTGCAGTAACCATGGGGAAATAACAGGGGAAGTGAGAGTTCAGGGTAGGGTTTCACGCAGGGATTGGGAGGGAGATTTAGGGTTTTGGGAGTGTAAGAGGGTATTTAGGGTTAGGGAGTGTTTGGGGATATTAGAATTGGAGAGAGCTGTAGGTTTATGGAGTAGGAGGGGAGTTTAGGGCTATAGAACAGCAGGGAAGTTTTAGATTTTAGGCAGTGAGAGAGCAGTTTTAGATTTAGGCAGTAGTGGTGGAGTTTTAGGTTTTAGGAGTGATCATGGACTTTAGTCTCAGACAGGAGGGAATGAAGTTTTAGGTTTAGAAAGCAATCAGGGACTTTAGGGTTAGGGAGTGATAAGAAAGTGCTAAGGTTAGGGTTAGGAAACAGGTGGGAGATTTTAGGGTTAGAGTTAAGGTTCTGGTAGGGCTATCTTGTTAAGTAGGACCAGGTGGTGGAAGGGCTAGGTAATTAAGGAGGACTGTGCTAGTGGAAATTATGGTGCTTAACATTTAGAGTAAGTGGCAGTGAACAAGTATGTTTTAAGTTACTAGGATGTGAGGACTTGTAGTTGACACCAAGTGAAAACTGGTAAGTTTCAGAAATACGTAATCAAAATTAGACATCTCAGACTTAATGCCTGCATTCAAGGTCTTTCCTAGGTATCTGGGTAGACCTTTACTGCAGAGAGCAGAGAATGTACTTTTGTTCTTTAGCTTACAAGAACTCCTTCAGACTTGAGTGTTTTACTGTTTTATAGACTGCAGATGTTCTTTAACTCTATGAAGGTCCAGTATATTAAATGCAAATTTTGTGAAATCGGCAGCTGACAGCTGAAATTAACATTGAAAATATACATTCCTAGCACATCAAATTCAAAAGTGAGAGAAATAGTTGAAGTTTAGGTAAGTAACAGAAAATAAAGCAAAAGTTGCATCTTTGTTAATTACATAGAAAAGGCTTTTTTGGATACAAACTGGAGTGTGACATTATCAACAACAATCTGAGAAACAGTATGACTATGTTTTCTCCTTAAACAAAGCAGTAAACATTTGTCAAATAAGTGACTGACTACACCAAAACACATCCATCAATCCATGACAATGTACCATTTAAAGATGCAAAATGTTAGTGATGTAAAGTATTACTTCATACACAAGATTTTTGTATGCACAGAAAAACTATTATATGTTATGACTTTATACATTAACCTTAAAAAAAAAAAAACTTTTTAGGATCTGAACAGAGATGTATAAACAAGACGCATTTCTAAATTAATGATGCTTGTTCCTGACACTGGGCAGGATTCACGAAGCCTCCGTGTAAGAGTTATAACTCTTACACGGAGGCTGCAGTTAAACGGAGTGATGTCAGCATGCTCTGCATATTCATGAGAGCATGCTGAATCACACCTAAGGCTAACACGGTCCGTGTAAGACAGTAGGGGGCGTGTCCGTAGGCCGAGCCCTGTAAGCGGACACGCCCCAGAAGAGTAAAAGTGCCCAAAGTAAACACCCACGACAGAGTCCATGGAAATGTGAATAAACACAACACAACACATGCCCCCACAGACTACGAACATAAAATGTACAAATGAACATCTCATAATTTTTTTTTAAATTGTAAAGATGTTTGCCCGTGAGTGCGCTCGTTTGCGCGGGCGTGCCCGTAGCGCAGCCACAGTTAGCAGTCAGTGGGAAAGCATATAAGAACTAAATATGCAAAGTAAGCCAAGAAGCAATAGCGTAGCGGTAGAGATGTTGGCTGAAGAGCAGGCATTCATGGTTCGAGCCCCCACAACACCAATTTTTATTTTTAGCAAAATAAGCATGAAACAAGTCCCTGACAAACATGTACACATAAAATCACATTTTATGTAAAATGTAATGAAATAGCCCATTTATATTGAAGAAATGTGAGGTAACAAAACAATAAAAAATGCCAGATGTGCCCATAGCTGAGCTACAGTTTAACAGGGTGAGTGCATCTGCCCGTAGGTGAGCAGTGGTTTAACTGGTGCAAAATGAGTGCCCGTAGTTGAGCAGTGGTTTAACAGGTGCAAAATGAGTGCCCGTAGGTGAGCAGTGGTTTAACACGCTGAAACTATGTGCCCCTAGCTGAGCTGAGCGTAATATGCGTGCTGATAGCCAAATGAGGCTTAAACCAGCGTACCCCGTTTGCGCGGAGCTGCGCACCGCGCAAACAAGCTAACCGACGGGCAACGTTGAGCAAGCCGTATCAAAACTGCCTTTACACAGACACACCCCTCAGCTTGTCTAGACAGTCATAAAAAATAAAAAGTAGTGGCCAGGTTCAAACCCAGGATACTATACACCATAGTCAAGGTACTGAACCACTAAGCCATGACAGCAGTACCTATAAATGCAATAATAGCAAATATATAGGAATGAATACAAACTGGAGCATGACAATGCAGGTTTAGTGAAGTTGATACAATTCCAAAATGGCCAATCACAGATATGTGCGGGAAAAACGGCCTATATAAGCCCCATAGGCGGGAATACACAGCATAAACGATTGTAGAACTGACTTGCAGCCAGAATGACAGGAGTAGGTGAGGGTAGTTGCTTTCGAGCACAGAGGTGGGGCATTGAGGAGTCCAGGTACATGGTCTGGCTCCTAGTCCACAATCATGAGGCCCAACTCATGCAGGGCCAGGTCCTGTGGGGAGCATATAGGGCTGAGGCGTGGGACCGGTTGGCTCATGATCTCACCAGTGCCACAGGGATTCCAAGGACTGGTGAGCAGGTCCGTCACCACCATGCGGACCTGAAGAGATGCAAGCAGGACCAATTGAACCTTTGGATCCAGGAGGCCCGGCAAATGCCCAACGCCCCACTACTGAGTAAGTTACATTTAATTATGTATGTAAGAAATTAAACTAGCTGATATTATGGAGATGTGTATTCCAATATTACTTCATTTATATTACAGCTGCAGGTGTCCGTTCTGCGAACCGCAGAGCCTATGGCGATAGGCTGGTGCGGTTGCGCCACCAGGCAGGTCAGTAATCCACTCCCAGTAACTGTAAAGAAATATAAAAGTATGACAGTTAGCAAAAGAGTGCAGTGTAGTCACTAAGTAATAAAATGTGCAAGTAACAGTGTAAAAGTGTTTGCAAGTATTGCTTGATTACAAAAGTGTGTTGCAGTCTGTAATCCAAACAGAAAAATGAAAATGTCTGAAATAAATTCTGAAATAAAGATGCCCCACCTGTAAGAAAATAGTACACAACCTGCAGCAGGCTGAAAAGTACAGCTGCAGAAGATGATCAAATCACATGTGTGAAATATATCCCTGTTGAAATACTGAAACATGACAGAAGTGAGACTGCTGGAAAGGATTGTAATAACTACAGGTAAAACATGTCAATAAAGCCTAGAAGTAAGTACCATCCTGAATAGTAAAATGAAAACAAGTGAGAGAGTGTGAGAAAGTGTCATGAATCCAGCAATACAGTAGTAATAACCCCTGAATAAAGTATACTGCAGTCAGTACAGAATGAAATGCATGTGAGAATCAAAACCAAACAGCGAAATCTGTTCAAAGTGTTGCTGCATCTGGAATGTGTATCCCAAAATCTGGATATGTTGCTCTCAGTCTGCAATATGCAGATAGTATGATTGTCTGATATACCAAACATCCACACTTGTCTATAGCTATATAAAGCAAATGTAGCAGGATGATGTAGCTGAACAAAGCTAGATATGAATGTGTATGAAGAACAATAAAATGTATATTGATGTAGCAGTAACAGTCCTATCACCAAGTTGAAGTAGTTATCATATAGGAAACTGTAGTTAGAACAGTAGTGTGTATATATGTGCAGCTATTAGAAATGTACAGCATATGTATTGGTATTCAAAGGTGTTAATATTATTTTCTTCACCCCACCCTATAACCACATATAACCCATTCCACGTGAAAATGGTATGTGCAATCACAATTAACACCCCTGGACATTTGTCCTGTTGGGTCATATATATTTGCATGTCCGTTGATGCATCTGCCCTGTTCATACATCCAAACCTGATGGCCTGTTGCCATCAATCAACCCTGCATGTTGTTGGACTGTGTATTGCTGTTCAAATTATGCATGTGTTATGCTCGCTGTTCAATGGTGTGAATATCTGGGTGTTTGGTTAATGGGAATACTAATGCATGCTGTTACAACTAATTGTGAATGGTATTATATGTCACTAACCCAAACTGTCATGACATAATGCAAAACATAGGACGACAGGGAAGGCGGGTTCCAGCGGACCCACCTCTCCCACCTCAGCTGGCGAGTGCACCTGGCACTAGTGCCCAGTCTGGACCCTCCTCCGGTGGCCCTGTGCCACCTGTGGGTGGAAGCGCTGCAGGGGATGGGGCTCGTGCCCTCTGCAAGTGTGGCCGGAGGAGAACCACCACTCACCCTCCGTAGTGTCCGGACTGTGGTGCGTAGGGAGATCCAGGACTCTGTTCTTGGGCCCCTACGCCAGCTTGAGGCACAGGTGGCACAACTTACGGGCATGCCTGTTGCCCGGCCTACACAGCCCCAGCACAGCCCCATCCTGGGCAGTGAAGGAACAGTGGCAACTGCCTATGGGTGGGGATATCAGTTCCACTGTTGCCATCTGTGGGCTCATGGGCTCTGGATATCCAAACCTCCGTCCCCGACAATTGTGTAACCCCCACACGTGTCATACACCGCCCCTGTATGCGTCTTGTTTGTCTTGTCTGTTGACCTACCCAACCTACCTCCCCAGCTATACCGACTTCCTTCACCTGACATACCACTCTCACCTGAAAAAAAAAAAGGGCACTCTGTACCCACAAAAAATTACGCCCCATACATAGCTGCCCATTCCGCACACATGTCTGCTGGACATGGAAACTATCAATTACAATTGGCTGTACAACAAGTATTATTGTTGTCCTGACACCTCTCTCAGTGGTGGAAGGTTTCAAATGTCACACCAAATTACATACATATGCACAGCTGTTGCTGATGAAGAAATGGGCAGCTATGGGCCTTACCTACATCCCTCCTGCAAATCCCAAGCTTGTTTCCCTACTGTCTTACCCTCTTTGTGACCCCTTTTTCACCACTTTCCTGTCTCCCCATTTTCATTTCTTTCAAAGAAAATAGCGCGGGTGCCAGAGTAAGCACTGTTAAGCGGTTGTAAGCGGGTGTGCGCGTGTGTGCGTGGAGCTAAACGCCAGTGCGCATGCGTGAGCTCCGCGCAAACCAGCGCTAACCCGGTTACAACTGCTTAAAAGTGCCTTAGTCACTCTGATTGACAGGTCCTGTAGTCAGTTCAAAAGCAAAATAAAATCCCACTGTCAGTCCCGAACCCAGGACCTTGGAAACAGTAGTCTGTATGACCTACCACTAAGCCATGACTCTTATACAAGAACATTGTGCTAAAATAAATATAACATGTAATAGTAGGGATGAATGTAAAGGGAATATAGGATGTGTAGTACACAAAGCATGTCATTTAGAATTACTGTCAAAACTAGTGGATTCCCATAATAGTAGTGTGTGAACAGAAACAGCCATGCTAGTTGGTAGCTTGTAGGTAATAATGTCAGTTAATGTACATATATAAATGTATGTATATTTACATATATATATATATATATATATATATATATATATATATATATATAGTTGTAGGTGTCATTGTGCATACACACTTACTACAGGGAACAGGAGAGAGGAATGGAGAAATGTGAATCTACAACACAGCCTGAATCATGAGAGAGATACTAACCTTTACACTCACAGAACAGTGTCCACAGCATACCAGCATGGTCCCCGCCCTTACAATCTGAAAGGGCAACGCCTATCTCACATACCCTTTTATAGCACTGTCCTGAAATCACAGTGAGAACTGCAATCAGTACACAACTGGCTGCATGCAATTAGCAAATGCTGGCTTACAATTGGTGCAGAGGCCATCACATGGACCTATGCAGATACCTACAAAAGCATCCTGTACTAACACTCCACACATGCAATACGTTCATTGCACTGTCTGGAAGCAGACAGAGGGAGAGAGACAGACAGAGACAGAGAGAAAAAAAAAAACACACGCTACACACTGTGAGTCTAAGCTGTCAGCAGTGACAGTAGCAAGCCGTGCCAGCAGCAGCAGGAAGCAGAAGCAGTGGTAACGCAACCAGCTGCGACAAACACAGGTAATGTAAAGTAGCAGGTTAATAGTCTGCATACTGTGAACCCTCCAAATGTGTCATAGGTCTGTATCTATAGGTATGTCCATGTGATATGTTGTGTGTACGTAGTTCCACCAAAAGGGGATGACTATACATTACATGTCAGTCAGTGTTAGGCCATGATCCTGGCAGCAGTTGTCTGTGCGTTGCCCTCAGCAATGGCTGTAGTGACTGTTTTGAAAGGTCAGCCAGGTTCAAAAGGCAGGATCAGCCCATCACAAAGGCAAACTGGCTGGGAACAAGTGTCTGCAGGTACCCAATATCACTGCATATGCATCCCATACTGAATAATTCCATAGCTTAGCAGACCAGGCCGGTTATGCATATGATGTGGTAGTTCCCAGGGTCAGTAGAGGTGCCTCCTTAGTGGTGTGGGACCACTGTTGCTGTATGCCAGTGTCCAGGTACATATCCTGTAGTATGGCCAAGATTAATTATCAGTCTTATATGCGGTTGTATGTCCTCTTGGAGTGCATGTAGCACACATCCAGGGATACCATCAGGTCACAGTGATGCTGTGTGTTCTGCTTTGCTGAGGGCGGCCCTCACCTGGACATGTGAGATGATAGGGAGGTTACATACAGCTGTGATAAGTATTTCAACTGGTGGGGAGAAGGAGGGGGGATACGTGCACTGAACCTGTCTGCAAGAATGTTGCCAATATCTGTGTGTTTGGTGAATGTTAAGTAGGTGTGTATTAACGCAGAGCATATCTGAGGCATTTGGTCCATATGTGTAACATAACTGAAGAAGGCCTTGTGGTTATCCATAGTGTTTGTGGCCATTTTCCTCCCAGAGTAGGCCGTGGCCATTGTTATGAGAGACCGTAGCGTAGTACCAGTGCTGACCACAGATGCCTTCCCTTAATGTGAATCTGCTCTGTCCTGCAGTAGCCTCCTGCTATTGTTATACAATCTGCCTCTGTCTGGGGTCCACCGGACAGGATGCCTAACCTTTGTGCATAGGGTCTGGGTTAGAAATGTGTGTGCAAGTTCCATGCAATCTGTGGGATGTCCGTGGTAAGCATTTGCAAAGGGGTCAGCAGTGTGGGTTGTGGCTTCCACTGGCCCAGTGTGCTGCATGGATACCATCTCAGTCCTAACAAGTGAATAACTGTCTAATCACATACATATCAAAGTAGTCTACTGTGCTGGTGGTGGTGGTGGGATATGTATATCCAGGCCGAGTAACTTGTGTCCACATCACACTAGTGGATGGCGTCCCACATACAGTACCTTGGGATGAACCCCCAGAGTGAGGTTGTGCATTGGACCTGTCGCAGTGTGCTGACCGATGGGGCATGCTACTATGTTGTGTGGAATGTGGCAGGTATTGTTGCACAGGTGTTGGCTGAGCACTGATATCTGGCCATGTACTTGTGTATCCACCACGAGACACACACATGCAACATATGGGAGTAGTAGTATATCACTACACATGAGTATCATGTATAGTATGTGTGCCATATATTGCTGACATAGTCTGCTGATATCCTGTTTGTGTTCTCTTCCAGGGAGATGGCGCATCAGCGTAATCCCGCCTACTCTGCAGCGGAAGATGAGGAGATACACCAGAGCCTGGTGCGGGAGTATGACATACTGTTTTCCCGCACCAGTCAGAATCAGCAGGAGAGGGCTGCACTGTGGCAAGACCTTGTCCGTAGGGTAAATGACATTGGCACGCATAATAGGACATATGAGCAGGTACGACATCACTGCAGTGATTTAATCAGAAATGTCCATCAGCGTGCGCCGGATATCCACAGGCAACAGGTTGCCACAGGAGGTGGGGTGGCCACACATCCCCCCCTCACCAGACTGGAGGGGCTACTCCTAAGTGTTGTGGCTCCAGCCCCGGAACAGCAACAGCAATACACCTGCATCATGATGGAGGCTGGATCCACACAGCAGCACGACATGGAGCGTGCAGGTAATATGCCATATGTACACTTGACTGTTCTGTACACTGTTAGTTTATGCATGTGTAAGGTGTGTCCGTGGTATGTAGCTGTCATCATAGTATGTAATTGTGCATGTGTGATATTGGCAATATCAGCAGCTGACGTGTGAAAGGCAACTGGTGTACTACTGCACTGTATCATATGCAGTATCAATGGCACAGTTGTGCCCACTGACATTAATCTCATCATTTCTGCAGGTCCCTCCGGGTTACAGCAAGGCAGGCCATCCATGCTGGTGAGTGTGTTTAACAATACCTATAATAGTCCTGATAGTGCTAGTAACACTAGTGTAACTCAGTAGTGCTCTGTGTGTATACTGCGGGGTGTGCATGTGTGCAGGTGTGCCTGTGCCCATGTGTGCATGTGTGCATGTGTGCAGGTGTGCCTGTGTCCACGTGTGCATGTGTGCATGTGTGCCTGTGTCCACGTGTGCATGTGTGCATGTGTGCCTGTGTCCACGTGTGCATGTGTGCATGTGTACATGTGACCATGTGCATGTGTGCATGTGTGCATGTGTCCATGTGTGCATGTGTCCACGTGTGCATGTGTGCATGTGTGCATGTGTCCACGTGTGCATGTGTGCATGTGTGCATGTGTGCCTGTGTGCATGTGTCCACGTGTGCATGTCTGCATGTGTGCCTGTGTCCATGTGTGCATGTGTGCCTGTGTCCATGTGTGCATGTGTGCATGTGTCCATGTGTGCATGTGTGCATAAGTGCATCACTGGTAACATTGTGTGGACACTGTAAACTGTGTTTCCTGTCTTCCTCCCACAGGTTCTGGTGCTGCTCTGGTGTCCTGCAGCAGGGAACCTGAATCTGGTGCCACAGGTACTGGTAATGATGATATCTGTGTAATGGTACAGGAAGGTGTGTCAGGGTCCGCCATTGGTCAGCCAATTGACAGTACACAGCTGTCAACCCCATCATTGCGCACAGTCATCCTGCCAGTACATCCTTTGTCACCATTGTCCCTAGGTGATGGACAGGATACAGTGGGCATTGACCAGGGTAATGTGGTATCTGTGGCACATGCTTCCCCACACAGCAGCCATGGGCAGGGTCCTGCGATGGTACCACACAGACAGTTGCCCATGGGTTCTCGTGGGAGCATCCGTGGGCGTACTGCCTCTGGCAGACGTGCCCAAAGAGGTCTGTCAACCTCAGCTATGTTTCGGGCTGTCATGCAGGCACAGTCGCGTATGGAAAGGTACACCAGACAGGGTCTGAGGGAGCTGAGAGCATGTCGCACAGCCATGACTGACAGTATGCGTGACATCGCGGATGCTATCCGTAATTTCACCGATGTCATAGACAGACGTTGTGGGGACATATTACAGCAGTTCCACAACCAAATGTCCATGAGCCAGGGCAATGGTGGGCGGTTGCGGCGTCGAAGTGGCCGTATGCCAACAACAGCAACAGCTAGCAGTCGGCGCGGATGACAACAGGCCCGCACGCCCATAGTGCCAGCAGCAGCCCCAGCAATGCTGGGTCTGTGCTGTCATCGAACGCCCCAGGAGACCACGTGCACGTGGCTCTGGACAGTCCCAACAGGGACCTGTGTCCAGTCAACACACTCCCGCTTCTGATGACAGTACCCAGTCTGGCTTAGTACTGGATACGGTCCGTAGCACCCCTGCCAGGCACAGGTACCGTGTCCGTGCCCACAGACACTGATCTGTATGACCTGCCAGGTGCAGTCTGTGGCTGTCCACAAACCCCTGTATATGGCAGCCATGAGGTGGAACTGTGTGCGTGCATACACACATGCGAAATGTTAACACCTAGGGTGACCACATACATGCACACACTGCACCAACAGTGCCCCACCCTGTACTGCTGCCCCTCACCAACACACATACACACACATGTCAATTGGTGGTATCAGTGGCAGACTCAGGCATACCTAATTCACACCCTGTGCATATGATGACACTGTGCCACCTCCTGCAATCTCCAACATCATTGCGGAACAGGTAAACACGTTGCTGATGCACAGGGTGACTACATAGAAGTGTATTAGTAGTATCATGTTGGTAACAGTACAGTGTGCTGATATGACTGTGTGTATATCCCAGCATGCCTGATGCAGTAACCGTATGAATGTCCTGAATTGTTATCTGCACCCATAGTACGTACCAAAGTGTAACAGCTGCACATAATTGCATGCCGGTGGTAAGGATGTCAACAGATAGCCACATACATGGGTAGCACAGGGGAAGCTAACGCAAGTAGTGATATTAAATGGTGGACATGTACAGTAATGGTGTCAAGTTGCCCACAACGACTATGCAATTTTGCATTTGTTGATATGTGTGCAGTACCAATGTAATCCAAATCACAATTAACTATGACATAATATCAGTTCTACCATGGGCATCTGCGCTGTGTATTCCTGGGTACATGTTGATAGTGCCTACATATTTGCATTGTTACTTACTGTTAGTGTTACCCCTTCTTTGTTGTACAATGAACTACTTCCAGCCCTGCTTACTGTAGCTTTGTTTGCATGCATGTTCGCTTGGGGTTCCCTGGAACACTGCTTACACCTGCAATGCAGAGTTACAGTGCTTCTGTGGACTCCTAGTGACATCTGCATAGCGTACGATACGTATGTCAAGTTTACACATGACAGAACGTCACTGTCCGTCCTGTTCGCATGTACGTTGCCTGTGACACATTGCACATGTCTTACCTGGCATTTACCCACGTGTGCAGTCATATATGCCAGTGCTATGAAACAGTAGCAGTACACCCACACATACACACCTTCAGTATGTTGTTCCCCATTGGCCCTATGTGTTGGTACTCACCATGGCAATCACACTACTAGGGTAGCATGTGCAAAGGTAACCTGTGAATCACCTCTATGGTCCAGTTGTGGTTTATGTGAGTCATGTGGCAATGTCACAGCTGCCACATGTATGCAGTCAGCCATCACCCTTGGCCAGGAACGTACAACACATGTGTGGGATGCCACCACATAGCCAATCTGGGGACTGAGCTCTCTGAACCCAGTAATGCCATACCCTGTCAGGTGGCATGTCATATTACAGTGACTACAATACAAGTCAGACATAGACACGCACTGACAGCATGCTGAACACACTGGGGCATACGTGGGGACTCAGAATAGCATCCTGCCTGAGCATCACACACCTCCGCAGCTGGCACACAGGCATATGTTCCGTCGGAACAGAGCACATGCCACACATGGCACACACATCCCGTGTGCCACACACTCACAGCCTGTAGGGCTACACAACACACCTGCTACAGATGTGTCAGGTACCTGTCTTGGGTGCTGCACTGGGGTCCCGCTCAACAGGCTGTATCTGGTGAAGGTCACAGTGATATGCCTCAGGGGCACTATGGTCCACCACAGAACACATGCATACAGGTCAGTCAGAGGCATGGACACATATGACTCAGTCATTGACCATGCCACTATGGATGACCTGAGACATACCTCCCTGGACTACATGATAGGGAACATAGAATGGATCTCTCAGCATGTGGCACGGGCCAGTATGAGCCTGATCTTGGTTGCCAACATACCCTCACCAGGTATGCTACCACTATATGTAGGAAGGGTGTTGTATGTCTACATTCTGCTCAGTCTCCAATGTCATTCATAGGGTATCCGCTGGCTGTCAACGTGTGCTTACATGCTAGGGAAGCCACAATGATGTGCAAGGGTCAGCTTGCACGTGACACCCATGGCCCGATGTATATTGGCGAAGCTCCTTGATACACACATACTGCCTTATGCTGCAGGACACGGATTACATAGCCACCTCCGCGGGTATCACACAGGTTAGGACACTAACAGTGCTGCTACACAACACCAGCAGTGTACACCGCAAGATGCATGCACTGGACACTGTCCTCAGCACGGTGAACTGCAATGTCTGTGCAGTACCAGAGTCCTGATTCATGGCTCACAGGTGCAACCCATCACTGCCAGGTTATGCCTCATACCATGCCTGTCGTCCCCTACACATGTAACACACATGGACAGGGGGGTGGTATCCCAAGGCACCACAGATACACACACCTCCAGGTTGTTGGCACAGCACAAAGCATCAGGGCCTAATCATGTGCAGCTAACAGTGTGTCGGACTGCCATCTGGTTCATAGCCTGGCACACACAACCCTCCCATACACAGGAAAACCACCTATCCTCCATAACAACACTGGCAATATGACAGTCTCAAGAACTGTCTTTATATGGCTGGACTGCATCCAGCCAAACATTGTGCGTGAGCATTACTGTAGCTACAACACACTAGTTGAAGGGTTCACAGCATGTGGTCACTGAATTGCAGTGGAATGACATGTTACCACTCCCACAACAGGTGGGAACATGCAGCACCTGTACATCGACTACATGTAGACTATATGGCCCAGACCAGATGTGTATCCCCTGCTGTAGGTATTTTACCATATACACCCACACTGTATAGACACATACCGCATGGCCCCTGCACAGTAAGACACAGTCATATTGTTATGCATTGCAAATACCATTTATCCACTCGAGGCATGTGTCAGACATGGTAACTACTGCAGGTCACAGGTATTTATGTGTATGTGTCACACACATACATCATGTGTGCAATGCCATTGCTGGTTTAGGCAATGGCATGCATTGTTATGCACAAAGACCCACACAAGGTCATAATGTGTGACACAACCACACGTGGCAGTTGTGGGTTACCAAAACATACCTATCTGTACTCTGACAATGGTAATAGACCCAGTAGCAGAGCGCACTATTGGCATTACTGGCCAACTAGCCCTGTTTGGCTGTGCTGATAGTGTGGTGACATCCCCTGTGTTTACTGGGGGAATATGCAGCATCTGGTGTATTGTAGTATTTGCCAAAAGGATCTGTTCTCTCACACTTGCATTTACACACACCCTACTACCCCCACACACACTTGCCATTTGCAGGATTCATACCCCTACCTAACTAAGTCACGACACGTGAGAGAGACGCATTAGCAAAGCGCACTATTCGGATTACTAGATGGTTCCTCTTCTCTGGCTGTACTTATAGGGTGCTGACATCATCAGTGTTTTGAAAGGGTAATGTGCATCAGGTAGTGTGATCTCCTGATTGCCAAAACTAACATGTTTTTCATACAGAAATGCACACACACAAACTCCCCACATCCAAACACACACACACACTTGCAGGTTTCAAACCCCTACCTAAATATGTTATGGCACTTGAGAGTGACGCTGTAGCAGATTGCGCTATTCTGATTACTGGTAGATGTCTCTTCTCCAGCTGTATGTATAGGGTGCTGACATCATCACTGTTTGGAAAGGGTAATGTGCATCATGTAGTGTGATCTCCTGATTTCAAAAAAGCACATGTTTTTCATACAGAATTGCACACACACAGAGTCCCCACATCCAAACACACACACATGCCATTTACAGGTTTCAAACTCCTACCTAACTATATTATGACACTCGGGAGAGACGCATTAGCAGAGTGCGCTATTCGAATTACTGGGAGGTTTCCCTTCTCCTGCTGTACTTATAGGGTGCTGACATCATCCGTGCTGAGATAGGGGAATGTGCATCCTGTAGAGTGCTTTCACAGATGCCAAAAGGGACATCTCCCTCACACAGACTTGCACACACACTAACCCCCTCCACACACACTGGGCAGTTGCAGGATTCAAACCCCTACCTAACTATGTTATGACACTCGAGACGGACGCATTAGCAGAGTGCGCTATTCGCATTACTGGGAGGTTTCCCTTCTCCTGCTGTACTTATAGGGTGCTGACATCATCAGTGTTTAGAAAGGGGAATGTGCATCCTGTAGTGTGTTCTCCTAGTTGCCAAAAGGGATATTTCTTTCATACAGACTTGCACACACACTAACCCCCTCCACACACACTGAGCATTTGCAGGATTCAAACCCCTACCTAACTATGTTATGACACTCGAGACAGATGCATTAGCAGAGCGCTATTCGCATTACTGGGAGGTTTCCCTTCTCCTGCTGTACTTATAGGGTGCTGACATCATCAGTGTTTAGAAAGGGGAATGTGCATCCTGTAGTGTGTTCTCCTAGTTGCCAAAAGGGATATTTCCTTCATACAGACTTGCACACACACTAACCCCCTCCACACACACTGAGCATTTGCAGGATTCAAACCCCTACCTAACTATGTTATGACACTCGAGACAGATGCATTAGCAGAGCATGCTATTCGCATTACTGGGAGGTTTCCTTCTCCTGCTGTACTTATAGGGTGCTGACATCATCAGTGTTTAGAAAGGGGAATGTGCATCCTGTAGTGTGTTCTCCTAGTTGCCAAAAGGGATATTTCTTTCATACAGACTTGCACACACACTAACCCCTCCACACACACTGAGCATTTGCAGGATTCAAACCCCTACCTAACTATGTTATGACACTTGAGACAGACGCATTAGCAGAGCACGCTATTCGCATTACTGGGAGGTTTCCTTCTCCTGCTGTACTTATAGGGTGCTGACATCATCAGTGTTTAGAAAGGGGAATGTGCATCCTGTAGTGTGTTTTCCCAGTTGCCAAAAGGGACATTTCCCTCTCACAGACTTTCACACACACAAACCCCACTCACCCACCACCACACACTGAGCATTTGCAGGATTCAAACCCCTACCTAACTATATTATGACACTTGAGGGAGACGCATTAGCAGAGCGCACTATCCGAATTACTGGGCATCTGTTCTGCACCTGCAGTATTTATAGGGTGCTGACATCTTTATTTCTACAGAGGTATGTACATGTAGTACTACCTGTCAGGTGGGGGATAGCATATATATGCATTTGCAGCCACCTACGTCAGGGTCAGATATGCACATCGCACTGGCAGGTTATGTTCTATACCATGCTTTGTGACCACAGGACCTGTAACACACAACACAACCAGTCCAGAACACCACACCCACATCCAGGACACACACTTAGCTTCCCTGGGAACAGTGCCGGATATGCAGGTGTTCACATACACCATTCCAGTTGTTAACATCAGGTACAGGCATATTGTGTGTGAGAACTACTCAGGCCTCTACCACTTTACCCTACAGCCACTACAATTTGTGGGTCCATGTGCTATGGCAGAACCACACACCACAGCCACATGGGGAATACATATTGCACCTGTCCATCTGCAACGTGGGTACTCACTGTTCCACACCAGAGGTAGACCACCATTGTTGATATCTGACCATACCCACCTTTCCCTGGACATCCATATCCCATCTCCACCCCCAGGCAAGGTTGTCACTGCACACAAACTGTATTTAGCACAAGCAGACTCTACACTTGTGAAGACTGGGGTGGACGACTTCAGAGGACCCATGCTGGGGACTATACTGGCCACTCAGCATAATCCTTGACAATTGCATTCTATGAGCATGTGTACGGTTTGCATTGATCATGCTATCCCACATATACCCATGACTGCTCCACAACAAGACACCTGTCAGGTGTACACCAGCCATATATGAGCCGTACAACAGACAGAGTGAGCTAATACATTGCAGAGCTGTAGCCCACAGAGGGAGGACATCTGTGAACAGTTCCGGCATGGCACTTCATTCACACATAATCATCACAACACAGTGTTGACAGTGGAATTGTCCAGAGAATGCAGATAGGGCTCCCCTCAGTCTGTTATTGACGGACACTTACTGTTAGAGATCCTCAGCAACCCTCTTCCAGCACACACCGACAACATGGCTGTGGCTTAGCACATTCAATCCCTGGGACCTCCACGGTGCCCCTGCTTGACAGAGGCACAGCTCACTAGCCTCACATGTTGCCTTATGTGACCTACTTTACAGTGGCACAGTAGCCTACTGTACTGGGGATGCAGATGCCAAGCACACTCTGGCTGAGCTGTCATTCCCTAGGGCAACAAGCCTAGTATTGACCTCTACACCCATATGTTCAATTGTCGGATGCACAATATTTGTTGTGCTGTTCTACTGTTTGCAGGTCTTTATTGCCATAGCATTCCCTGTTCCTATGACCAACTTGTGTATCTGTGGAAGATGTTTGCATATGACGGCGATCCACTATATCACTTATGTCTCTGTAGTCATTTACTGTGTGCACTGGGCAGATTGCTGTGTTGTGGTTGGTTCCTGGACTGACACGTACAAATACCAGATATGTGTGGCCAACTGCTAAACGGAGATATGGCCTAAGTGTGTGAGCATGCCCAGTTCAGCCTTTCCATGGCATGTTGTCTGACATATGCCTCATTTATCAAAGTGTGCGAGCATGCCCAGTGTGAGCTTTCCATATGTTGCACTCTGAAGTCCACCACATATTTGGGTGTGTGTGAACTTCAACAATATCTCACGTTTATGGTTGTGTGTTGGGTGTCATGTTGTGTACTAACTGGCCAACTGCTTCGTGTCTGCCACAACAGGGATTATACTGTGCCTGCAGGGATTGCATGGGATACTTTGCAGACAGTTCTCAACATACTTTCATAATGACCTAACACTGTAGTACCGTATAGTGTACTGGTTCAGTACTTTCACTGTGGTGGACAGTATCCTGGGCTTTAGTCCTATGACTGCTTGACATCTTCATAGTGAGCACAACAGACTGTGTAGGGGCCAGTTGTGCACATATGACCATGTTGCATTATGTTCAGATATGGACTACCTACACCAGGCTCGTCCAACATTGGTAGTGTATTCCACAACATGGGTGGACATTGGCAAACACTAGCGATGTTCCCTAGGCCATTTCTGATGCTAGTCACAGGGTGTGTTTGTCCTTCGACACACATTGTAACTGGAGTTTGCCATGACATATGTCATGGTTAGTATACTGTGCCTCCGTCTACCTCTGACATAACAGTGATACCCAGGGTTAGCCTACCATCTCCCATCCACTCATCAGGATTCCTCTTGAGGGGTGTCGATAAGTGACTCTCTGGCTGACCTGTACCGGGAGTTTACTGAAGAGTGGGGGTGCCTTCTGTGTTATGGATCATTCTGTACAGCTTGTCCTATGTATGTCAGTGCTGGGGTTCAGGTCTCTCATGTGCATAGCTCACTGCCATTCAGATTGTACAAGGTGCAGCATGTTCATTGATTCCAGGTTGGACATGGCTTCATACATCAGGCACAGCTTGCCTGTAGCTGGGCAGTATGGCAGTGTGTGGGGCTGCAGTTTGTTTACTCAGGCAACACATGGCATCTGTTCATGCTCTTTGCTACTCCTGGTGGGGTACTGTTGTGGACTTTACAGTTGATGGAGGTGTCTGCTGAGGTATATCCCACAGGGGCTATTGTAGTCAATTGTGACGCTGATGGAGGATGACTGCAGAGCCACAGTGACATCCCCTTATCTACATCTGCCAACCTTCATGTTTGGGTGGGTATATAGTATATGTTTCTGCGAACACTACAGCCACATGTTTGTCCAGTGCAGGATATCTATCACCTTTTGTACCCAGGTCTCTCATTACATGTTAGGTACGTCATGGGTTAACACCTGTGTGGTAATTTGTGGGCACTTACTGTATATCCACGGTGGTTGTCTATACACAGTTCTGCAATTAGCTTGCTGACATGGCTATGGCTCCAGTTGTCTGTTTGTAGGTGGCCCTTTTGTGGGTTGCTTGTGTCAGCTGGGGGTCGGATATGGTGGGCTGTTTGTACTCCTCTGCATACATGTTCAGTCACAGTCCTTCCATGTTGGCCTATACCTATGGGACATATATACAGAACGGGGGCCCAGGACCAGGCCTTGTGGGATGCCACTCATATCTGCTTTGTAGTCTGACATGGATGCGGCATGTCTGACCATGTCAGTTCTGTCCTTGGTCTGGTTTGCAACCCCTCTACTGACATAGGGGTATATATTTAAGCTGGTGAACATATCCATACTGAACTCGTACGGTATTGTCTAGAAGCATATGCACGGTCCAGCTACGCTGTGTGGACCACATTGCCCTCATCAATGACCTTAATGACTGCTTCAAATGGGTCAAACATGTTTAGGGGCAGGATCTGCAGTTACGACAGCCACACTGTGTAGGGTCCAGTATCAGTAGGTCCACAATAGCCTTCTGTCTGCGGTACATACTGATCCTTTCCATAGCTGTGCAGACCAAGCTTGTCAGGATCCTGGGGTGGTAGTTTGCAGTATCCATTCAGGCAACACCTTTGTTGTGAAGGACCACTGTTGTTGTACACTGCTCTTTGGGTACATATCCTGTGGTAAGGCTGACATTGGGCAGTAGTGTGATTTGGCATTCCATTATTCTTGGAGTCCATGTTGGCCTCAGCCCAGGACACCATCACATACCTTTGCTGCTGTGTGTTTTGCTTTGCAGATGATGGCTGTTACCTCAGCATCTGCAATGTCAGGGGACCAGCAGTCTGCTGGGATAGATATTTTGCACTCTGGGGGTGTTTGCACTGCACCTGTCAGGTTGTATGTTAGCAATATGTGTGTGTGTTTGGTATGTTGTTTGTAATATCTGTGTGATTGGAGCATATCTGTGGATGCCCAACATGGTTCCTACCATCAGTTAGGTAAGCCTTGTGATTATCCTTAGTGTCCTGTACAATTTGTATCTTCATAGGTTCATGGGTTCATACTAGGCTATCCACCCTAGGGCATTAGTAAGCCTAGCCAGAGTGTGTGTGTCTTTCGCCACCCCTTGCTATGTTTCTATTATGGCCATTTATGAATTTCTTTACTGTGCCTCTGTCTGGTCGTGACACAGTGAAGACCCCCAGTATACATGTACGATCATCCATCCACTTGGCAATATTCCTGTTGAGGGGTGTCAGTGAGGGGCTCTGCCTAACATGGATTGGGATCCTGTTTCTGGGTGTGGGGAGCCTCTGGGTTATGTATCTGTCCCTCCAGCACATCTTATTTCATTATGTGTTGAGGCTGACATCTGTCACTCTCACAGCTCCAATGGCTTTGATTTCCTGTGGTGGAGCATGTCCATTACTCCTGTGTTGGACATGGCCTTGTACAACAGACATACAATGCCTCTGTGTAGGCAGTCTGTGACTGCATTCAGCTGGGGTGTCTACAGCCAGGCAGCATATGACATATATTTCACACCCTTTATCCTCTTGGTGGGGTAACTATGAGGTCTTCCGAACCGCTGCAGGTGTCACGCACGGTACATCCCATATGAGTCATTGTACTAGATTATGGGTCTGATAAGGGAACAGTACAGCGGCACAGTGACCTCTGTTGATGTAGATGTGAATCCTTTCATGATACGGTGTCCAATATCGACAATCTTCCTAGCCACATTGGCATTGTGAGTGTCACATGACAGATTACTGTCGACTTGTGTCCCTAGGTCCCTGATTACTCCTTGCATACATAATGGTTTGCCACCTATGTGGTAATTTGTGTGTACCTTGTCTGGTATTTGGTGGGACATTCATACTGTCCAGTGTCTTCAGGATGTCTGGGTGGAGTTCTTGTGTGTGAGAGTGTGGTCTGTCGCATGCTACAGACTGTACAGCAGTTTGGACTACACTTAGGTGCACATGGGTGGTCTCCGCTGCTTTGTGCATTGTCAGTTACCTGGCCATATGGGTGTCTGTGCTGCATATGGATACTCCCCCTCCTTTGATGTTTTGGTCCAGGTGTTGGGGCCATAACACATGATATGTGGTATAACCTGGTAGTGCTGGTGTGCTATCACTAGGCTTGCAGCAGGCTTCTGTCACTGCACAGACATCGATGTTCTCCATAATGGGAAGTGCCTCAGGGGCATGCATATTGCAGTTTACACATCTGGCATTGGTCAGCATTACCCTTATGTTTCTTACCACTTATGTTTTCTATTGGCCTTGCCTACATACGGCTCTATGGAGGTGGCAAAGGCCTTATCCAGTATCCAGACGCACAGGGTTAACAGGTGCAAGCCATCCCTGGAACAGCAGCATGGCTTGTCATGCTTGACATCTCAAGCAGACAGACATTAGACCCTCTTGGACTGACAGCTGTAACTGTGCCAGCTGTTAAACATGATCATTCTGTGTTTGTACTGTGGCATCATTCTTGGTGAGGGTTGGATGCTGCACACAGCCAGTGTCATACCGGCCTGGGGTACATACTCAGAGAGATCATCCATGTCTCTTTTCATGTAGACCAGGGAGGTACATCTCAGGTCATTCACACCAGCATGGACATTGAGTGCATCATATTTCTGCTTGCTTTGGGGTGACCTGCGTACTTGTGTTATGTGGCATTTTGTGGCAGCCTACAGGCAGCTTACTCTACCCTTTCCCTTGTTCAGTCTGGTGAGTGGGACAGCAGTGTGTCTGCCTATACAGACACCTATTACAACTGTATCAGGCATGTTGTTTCTCCTTCTGGCCTGTGACTGTTTGGCACACCAGCTTTGTGTACTATTCATTGCATGTGCTATGTTTGGAGGTTGTGGTTGCTTGTGATCTGCTTTGGAGGCTTCTGTTGGTGTGGTGTGTTTGTAATTAGGGCCTCCGGGAATGTTTTTCTGTGTTTATGTGTTTGGTTTACAGTTGTGGTAGGTCTATGTGGGACTGGGTTTGTGGTGTATGTGGTTACCTTCTCCTCCTGACTAGTTTTGACAGTACTGAGTCTGGGGAGCTCAACCTCTGGTTTGGATACATGGTTGCATCTATCACATATATTTGTATTTATTGGGGGAGTTGTGGTTGTCTGTGTACTTGGGACAGGTGTCACATTGCCTCTGGATTCACAGATTCTACTTGTTGTGGCTGGACTTAGTGGATTGTATGTGTGGACATATGTTATTGCCATACTACTGGTCAGTGATTACTTCCCTTTTTATGTTTGCTCTATCATGTGGTAGCTTCCTCATTCTCTTGCATGGTTTGGTAATGGCTGGAGTCCAGCATGCCAGATGCCTGCGTGTATGGCATTGTGTGTTGTTGTTATTTGTGATTGCATACTCCAAGCATTCCTGGCTGTGTTCATGGAATGCCTGTATAACATGTTCTGCGGTGTGTCCCATATTCTGCACTTGCACAGGGCCTTTCGTGGATTCAACATCAGTTTGGAGGGCTGCAACCTATGCTTTACACATGTTTTTCACTGTGGTATTCTGGCCAGGGACTGGGGTCGGGATGTGTATATCCAGTGTGATTACTCTATGGTCTGGTCTTACCAGTGAAGGATACACTTCTCATCTTGCCATCCAGTACACATGTTGCTGATTATCACATCCAGTATGCTTACCCCTCTTGTGGGAGTGGTACGTTGTTCCTGGGCATTTTTGTTTATGGATTCTGGGAACTTTTCTCCAACTGTGTTGGTGCTAGTATAATGCTCCGGTGTATGTCTGGGTATTTTCACTCAAGCAATATAATGTTGTTTTGGGGGCTTGATATATTCATGTATTCCAACATAGGCCAGGTGCAGTTCCTGGTATTAGGACAGTAGTCTGCAGCAGGCTATATACTGGGAGGCGGTTTTAGCCATTGGTATTTGACCATGGCTAATCCATGCTGCTTCTTGTTGTGGTACCAACATGGGGGTGTGGTTATCCTTGACATTTATTGCTAGTCACCCTCCTTTTGTAGCTTGTTCCATGTTTTGCGGCTGTACAGCACAGTATGAGGTGTGACCTGGTAGTGTTAGGGTGCTGATGTGAGCCTTGACCCAGTTCTCTATTACAGGACTGATATCTACATTCTCCATACTGTGTGCATTTACACTGCACACATCTTGCTGTTTAGACTTCTGGCATTGGGTAGCATTACATCTAGGTTCCTATCCCTTGTGGTACCTATGAAGGTGGGTTTGTGTTTTGAGACTTACCTATTCAGGGCATGCTGTGGGTACTGACAGCCTTTGCCAGTATCCATGGGGCATGGAATGATAGGTGCACGCCACCCCTAGCAGGTGGTGCATCATGTCATGCTCCGCATGTCTTCCCAGCCTGAAACACATTGGCTCCCCTTTGACTAACTGCATTACTTCAGCCAGTTATTGCACTTGATCATCCCATCGTCATTTTGTGGCTTCATGCTTGGTGAGGGTGGATGTTAGTCAGGGTGCTCAGGTGTGCATATAGTACATGGTGTTACATTACTTAACACATGGCATTCATGCCTCAGGTGGTGCTGCAGGGCTGCCTCTGTCGGATGCGCATATTACACTTCCCTGTACATGTTTGTGAGCAGGTCATGTCATTTTAGGCATCCATGTTATTATTTGAGTGAGTCAGAGGGGTATCATTCCCAGGGTTCCTACTGAGCCAGTGTATGTGCTATGCGTTGCCTCTTTGCCAAGGCCAGGGCATACTGGGCACGCCTCCTTCTGCCTACTGGGGCAGGCTCAGGTTGTTCCTCCTCCGAGTCACGCTCTGCCTGTGATGGCCTTGGCAATGGTGGGGGCTGTTTGGCCCAGCCCTATGCTGGTCCTGCTGCAGCTGTTTTCGCAAGATCATATTATGTAGCATAGCACATACCATGACAATTTGGGTACATGTAGTTGGTGTGTACTGCAAGGCTCCACCAGATGTGTCCAGACACCGGAACCGTGACTTGAGCAGCCCAAACACACGCTCTATTACATTACGTGTTTGTGCATGTGCCTCATTATGGCGTTCCTGTTCAGGTGTGTGTGCGTTTCTGATGGGTGTCATCAGCCACGGCTCCAGTGCATAACCTGCATCCCCACTAGGTGTCCGTGTGGGATGTCCCCATTGGCAAATGTCTGGTACAGCTGCGTCAAATGCCAGATGTGGGAATCATGGTAACTCCCAGGGCAGCCAGCACACACATTCATTATTATGCCCTGGGCATCACACACGACCTGGCAGTTGATGGAGGGAAGCCCTTGCGGTTAATGTAGGCCCTACCCGCTCACCGGCTGGTGCTTTGATGCGTATGTGCGTGCAGTCTATTGCACCCACTACCTCAGGGTATTCCGCTATTTGCTGGAAGAGACGCATATTGCTGGCCAATACCTCACGGGCATTGGGGAAATATACATGATCACCGACATGTGCTGACATGGCATCCAGGAACTGGTGCAGTACCCTGGAGGCTGATGCCTGTGATATCCCCATCATATCGCCAGTTGGTCTCTGGAAGGTACCTGTTGCTAGTATTCTTAGGCCAACACATACCTTGGTTTCCACTGGGATGGGTTCCCCTCTGTTGGTTCTGTGTGTGAGGCGTGGCCTGCACAGCTCAACAATTTGCTGCAGGAGCTCTCTGTCCACTCTATAGCGCTCTACTATCTCCAGCTCATGTAACCCGTGGTAGGTGACCCTGGGCCTGTACACTCTTCTCCGTCTCCTCACTGTGGGTTGTCTGGCACCATCTGCATTGTCACCACCCTCAGCAAGTCGCCTATGTCTCATTATGACAGCTATGGCAGCCCCTAACATTTCTGCTCTGAGTGAAGCTTTTTCAGTTTTCACTTCTATTAGCTTACTCCTGTCTTGCAGTGTCTCTTAAGAGAAACATCCTGCACTACTGTTTGCAGAGTTTTAAGTGCTGGGCTGGGCTACTATTCTGCCTGTGTAATTGCCTGCTTCTAATTGTTTTCACCTGCTAGCTTCAGCAGTTATCCCTGCTAGCTTCCTACTAATTCTGTTGCTTCCTTTTTCCTTTCTGTTTCCTCAGGGGGGAGCAACGTGCATACTAGCAGAAACACGCTCACAGTGGCTTACACGCGCGCACACGTGCTTACACGGTTCAGAATCTACTTATTCGGGTTAAAACGCGCGCACACCCACGCAAACACTGTTACACGTCTGCCAACAGCCTCCAACATGCTCAGCCTGCCCTACACACGCGCACACCAGCGCAAACAGTGTTAAACATCTCCCAACACGCTCCCACATGCTCAGTCTGCCTTACACGCGCGCACACTGCCCTACTCGCGCTTCATGGCGTGCACACGTGCGCATGCACGCCCAGCAAGAAACTTTGGTGTAAGTAACAGTGTACACCTTCCATTTCTTGACTTTCCCTGACTTATCTTGTGGCACACCTCTTTCCATGATCTGTGTCTGTCATCTGTCATGTTACACTGACCTCCAATGAACTGCATTTCTTTCTACCATTCCCCCCTGTGATGTCACCTATCTCCTACTCTATTCCTCCCCCTTATGTATCTCTTACACTACTCAGACTGTGCTCATTTGCTATGTGACTGTGAGATTCAGTATCCTAACCCTCATTTACATGAGATTGCCTACTAATGCTTAGTTACATGTCTTAGACTCAGCTTCCCCCCTTAGCAACCACTACACGGTGGCCATGTTGTTTTTGGTCTGCTGGTCCCTGCATTGTCATTCCATGTATTGCATGAAACCCACATTTGTGGGTTTATAACCTTCATTTTTATGTTTTATACAGCGCAGCCCGTTTGCGCGGGGCTGCGCTGAAAAAAAAATTATATTTTTATTATTTTTGCATCGGGTTACCTTGCCAATGGCCACATATTTGGCCATTGGCATGCTGCCTGAGACATATGCACCCTTTATTTGGAGCTGACATGGCTCCATTGTGGAATTTGCAGAAACGTACTCAGTTGTCAACTGAGTACATTTCTGCAGCTAAAACGTCTCTTACACGGGCTGGTTTCTGCTTCGTGGATCGCTAATATACCTCATTTGCATACCTTTCGGCTGCAAGTGAGGTATTTAGCATGTCCACGCCCAGTCCGTGTAAGAGACGTTTTAGCTGGTCTCTTACACGGAGTTTAGGGCTGTTCCTGGATCGCGAGGCTTGCATGGAGTGTTACACGTCTCTTACACTCCGTGCAAGCCTTTGTGAATCCTGCCCACTGTGTTTTTCATTCAAAGTTGGAAAACAGATATTACTTCATTCTGTCATTTCATTTCTGAAGTCACTTAGCAAACAGTGTTCGATATTAACCCTGAATAGGGCAGTTGAGTCCAGTGGGCTAGTCTGGTTAACAAATAAATTAAAACTGAGCTCAGAAAGGGAAGTACGGAAAACCCACCCATGTAGGAGAGGATGAAAACAAAGATATTTTGTTGGACTTTCTATTACTAGATGTCCAGTTTGAGTCTTGAATAAGTAAAGCTCTCTAAGACTCAGATTTTTAGCAGTTAGGAGTATTGTAAGACTTGCAGTAATGTACAGACAGGCAGTAGGTAAATATAACAGCAAACATGGTAACTGCAAAAGAAGGATTTCATTTAAGTAACATGACTAATGCACATTTATGTACACCTGCTACCATAAATACTGATATGGCAATGAGAAGGTGCACAATACTGCAGGGTGGAATCTTATGCCATATCTTTTACAAAGGGTACACTGCTTGAGAAGCCAGTATGCCACTGTGGTACGGCGGTAGCGTTGTTACCTCACAGCAAGAGGTTCTCCAGTTCGATTCTCGGCTTGGCTTGGGAGTGCCTTCTGTGTGGAGTCTGCATGTCCTCCCAGCGGTTGGGTAGCGTTCAAAAGATATGCATGTGTAAATGGGCTTGCCTTCGTTGAAGGTTGGGCGTCAAGCTGGCACCTCAGCGTTTCGTAAAAAAAAAAAATTACTGCCAATCATTAGCGGACTGGAGTTCCGCTGTGGCGACCCCTTACCGGGAAAAGCCGAAAGACAAAAAAAACACTGCTTGAGAAGCCAAAGTTCTGATCACATTAGAGTGGCTATTGGGTGGGGTTAAATATATGGCATCACAGTGGGTGTGGCTAAGTGTGTTATGTATTGACTGTGGGAGGAAAAAAAAACAATTAAACTGAGACTCTGAAGCCACTAGACTCTCAGAAACCATGGGTTTCTACAATCCTTGTGGTGCATTTTAGAGTTTTTTTCCCAAACTTTTTAAATAATGGTCAACCTGAACACAACTCATGATTAGGAAGGAAGAAATAAAATGTGTACATGGGTTTAATGTCCAAAGTAATGTTTTCCAAAAAATTGAGAAGAGAATAATTTGAGAGAGTACAAGACTCATAACTGGGTACAGTAAAGTACAATGCAAGAGCAACAGATGTCATGTAGGGCTCAGAAATGTCACCTAAAACAGAAGAAGTTAGTACACAGTTGTGCCATTTGCAATGTATATTACAGCAATCCAAACAATCCAAAGGAATAGTTGAATGCAGACCCAGTATCAGACAGCACAATCCTGACAGCAGGCCAAAAGGTCAAAGTAAAATGGACTTATCCTGATCTACTTCTGCACCATTCCATGAACTCCACCACTCTGTGGTGCCATCTCAGAATACAATAAAAATTGTAAAGATGCAACTCTACACTCTGCCCACTGTTGACATGTCCCCTAGAGAGGCAGACGGACAGACTAACCTGCCTGTTATATGAACTAACCCCAATAGCGTCCTATTTTCTCACTCACTGGTTAATTATTATTATGTTTTTGAACAAAGTCTGACAATACTGCAGAAACAAGGATACAACCTGTTGGGTATAGTCGCAAGTAAAAAGCAGAAAATAAAAAAAAAATAAACTTACTGCAACCTGCAGAACTAAGACAGAATATATGTGTGTGAATGAGAGGGAGGATAGAGGAATGGTGAGGATGCAAGGAGTAGAGGTGGCGAAGGTGGATGAGTTTAAATACTTGGGATCAATAGTTCAGAGTAATGGTGAGTGTGGAAGAAATGTGAAGAAGAGAGTACAGGTAGGATGGAGTGGGTGGAGAAGAGTGTCAGGAGTGATTTGTGACAGACGAGTACCAGTAAGAGTGAAAGGGAATGTCTACAAGAGGGTAGTGAGACCAGCTATGGTATATGGGTTGGAGACAGTGGCATTGACAAAAAGGCAGGGGTTAGAGCTGGATGTGGCAGAGTTAAAGATGTTAAGATTTGCACTGGGTATGACGAGGGTGGACAGGATTAGGAATAAGTATATTAGAGGGTCAACTCAGGTTGGAAGGTTTGGAGACAAAGCCAGAGAGGCAAGATTACGTTGGTTTAGGCATGTGCTGAGGAGGGATGCTAAGTATACTGGGAAAAAGTTGCTAAGGATGAAGCTACCAGGTAACAGGAAAAGAGGAAAGCCTAAGATAACGTTTATGGATGTGGTGAGAGAGAACATGCAGGTGGTTGGTGTGACAGAGCAAGATTCAGAGGACAGGAAGAAATGGAAACAGATGATCCACTGTGGCGACCCCTAACGGGAGCAGCCGAAAGAAGATGATCCATAGTCAATGCTGTTGTAACACAGATAATATTAATATACTGTTACATTTCTTCACGTGATGTAACATTACAAAAAAGCAAGTGAAACTCACAGCATCATGACAACAAGCATGAACAGGTGCCGACACGGTAGTCATAAATTCTGTCTCCCACTCCTCCTTTTCCTACATTTAGTGTTATCTACCATAATGTGAAAAAAGGAGAGCATTTAATGAGAAAAATGAGAATTTAGATTATGTCACAGATCTGAAAAGTAAGATTCATTGCATTATTTGTCAAATTACCATCATAGTGCCAAAAAAATAAATAAATAAAGAGTTCAAGGTGTGGAGAGTCATCATGACAAATATAATGGATTAAATGGGGGATTAATGAATACAAGAAGATTTTGCAACTTAAATAAGCAATTTTAAAACAAAGGAGCTTCTTGTAAAATATTGCTAGTAGTAGTGAAAATTCAGTAAAAGATAGTTTTCTAAGTGAAAGGTTAGCAAAAGCATGAAAATCATTTACAGAATGACTTTTTGTAAATGTTTAGTGACTAAAAGAAATGAAAACTTTATGTAATAACAGAACAGTTTTTGAGGGATAAGCTTGTCTACTAACACAACTCCTCCAAGATCGACAAATTAGTAGGTAGGATGAAGAAGCATCTGATTAAAACAACAGACTTTGAGCACAGTCCCTGATTTTGCAAAACATCACAGATTTTGCCACATATTTCTATTCTATCCCTCATAACATCTTTGATTTTCTGGTAAATCGCTGATAATTACAGTAAGTTAGTAATGCCAGACATTACTGTTCATAGTTCTTGTTCTTCAGAAAACACTGAAATGTTGTATCCTCTAAACTATCTGATTGCAGGTTGAAGCAATGTTATGATCTTTCTTGTAACTAATGCATTGTATCATTATATTATATCATCAATTAATGTCTGTACTGGAGCTTTTCTCCCTGGGCCTCCGCTGAAAATGGGTCCCTGACCCAGTCAGACTTTCCCAGTTACCAAATGTCAATAAATAAATAAAACACATACTGATGCAAAACCTGTTCTATTACTGTTCTAAGTGAATTTGAGTAATATTTAAAAACTGTCCCTGATTCTGCACCTTTACTCCCCTATTACTTTGGCTTTGTCCCCAATTTTTGATCAAAGAAGTTGAAAGCTATGACTTTAAGGAACACTTAAGTGTACTTGATAAGAGTACAGATACATCAGACACCACATAGTGTGCATTGTTCATGAAAGGAGCGAAGTCCATTAGATATAAAAGAATTGGTGGACTTGATACTACTGAAAGGCACCATAACAGGACATGACATAGTAAAAGCACTGGATTGGACTGGAGAGCCATGGGATAAACATCTCTCTTTGACTACAAACTGTGTTGCAGCATTATGTTTGGAATGTTGATGTGGTTGAACTACTTGAAAGCAAAATAAAGAAGTCTCAATATAAAAGTATGTTTGACCTGTATACACTACATATTGCAACCAGAGGCACTGTGCAGTTAAAGTCAACAATGGAAAGAAGTTCTGGGTGTAGCTGTTAACACTATTGAGTTTACACATTCATGAACACTGAATCATAGACAGTTCTTTCCCACAAAAATCTGGACTGTAAATAAAGAGAGCTTCTGTATTAGCTTAATAGTGGGAATGATCTGAGAGGTTTTTCTTTTGTACTTTACAAAGAATTTCCCCAGCTTCTTTTTAACTGAATGCTCAAAACAGGTAATAAAACAAATGTACAAAAATCTTAAGGCATTCTAAGTCATGTTTACTTTGTGGGTAAACAGCTGAATGCAGGCAGTTTGGTAGATTTCCAGCTGTGAAATGTTTTGAATCCAACTCTTTGAAAGAATCCATCCATCCACAACCCCTTTTACCCACTTTTGCAAATGGAATCAGGTTGTCACTTCTACAGTTGATGTTCACAGCAACAGGTGGCTAGCCCAGAATATGCTGATATAACTTCAGATATGATCAACCAGGTCGATATCAGGTTCCAAAGTGTGCTATATTTAACACCCAGTTTATTTGTTTTCTACACCATTTGCAATGAACATTGAGAGTGTTGCAAAGCATATGCAAATGGAGTAAGTGGGAGCATGTGCAAATGGAGTAAGTGGACCTTAAGCAGGATGCCATTAAGAAGAAAAGCATCTAAACGTAGGAACTGCAGAACTATGCAAAATTCTTCCATAAGATAGATTCACAAACTTAGTTTCTGTAATTTCAAGAATAATGTAATTGCATGGTGGTACTGATATTTGACAGCAGTTCTTTTCATCTGTGAAGATTAACAAATCTGTACTCCGATCCCTACTCAGTAATGAACACTTGCAAACCACACTAGGACTGATTTAAACCTGACATTAACAAGTGTGTTGATGCAAAATACTGCCTAGTTAGTACTGAGCAAGAAGAGCAAAAGGCCAGATCCATTTTCACAAGCAAAATACTAGGAATTAGAGGAATCATGGGAAGTGCAACGTTATTGTGTCTTGTGACCATTACTCCTTGCAGTTCCCACCCAAGGCTGTACCCCCCCTCTCAAGCAGGGCTGTGCAAGTCATGCCTGGAGTGAATTTATGAACCTCCATCCAATCATCCAAGTCCTGTTTGAAAGAAGACAGTGTATCACACTGCTTTACTTCCTGGGGGGGGGGGGGTCTATTCCAGACATGAAAAGATGAAGAGTAATGAATTGGTTTCTTCCACAATGGTTTATTAATCTGTGGAAGCAGGGATATTTGTGGGACTGTTTGATTTGTGAAGGTACACGAGATCCTGGACTACTTGGATCCTGCTTTTGTCAAAAGGCAAGGCATAGGTCTCCTATGGGGAAACTATAAGACACAGAAAAGAGGGACAGTGCTTCTAATCTCTTCTAGTAATGTAGAGATTTTAAGCCGGTGATCATCTTTGTTAGGAACCTGTGGGATCTTTCCAACTGTTTGATATGTCTGGCGATGTTCATGACAAAGGGGATATTGTATTCCATAATTGGTCTGATCAGTACTGAACATAAGGGGACAATAATATCTTTACATCTGGGTGATATTCCCACCAAGTACAAAGATTTTCTGACCACCATTTCTGCAAAGTGATAAAAGAAGAGAGGAATTATCAATCCAGGTTCCCAGATATCGGACTACAATTTTTATTTTGAAGTGGAGTGTTGTCAATGCTAAATGCTGGGGGATGGTTTGTCTGTCAAATGTGACAATGTTGTATTCTTTAGCACTAAATGTAAGTTCATTTTCAATACAACAGACATTTAAAAGGGCAAATTCCTGCTAGAAGGCAGCTATACCTGATGGGGATTTAACAGTGACTCCAAGTTTGCAGTCATTCACAGACATGGTTAGCCACATGTGTTGGTTTTTAGTCCGTAAGTCTCAGAAATGTAAATAAACAAAAGCAATCCCAGCACTGAGCCCTGCAGGAAAACACAGATCACCTTATGTTCTTTGACATTCCCCCTGCTACCCACACCATGCGAGTTCTGTCTTTTAGCCAATTTAGTATCCACCCATTAATACTCAATATGGGAAGTTGTTTCTTCAGTATACTCAACAAGGAAGCTGCTTCTTAAGATAATAAAGATGGAAAGTTGTTTCTTCAGTTTTCTATTATTTTGTTCTTTTACTTTTTATTTCTTCCTTAGATCCATTATCATGCAGTTTTCATTCTCAAGAACGTGACCTCAGAAAATATTTATATAGTGTATCTTGATTTAAAAATATCAGATTAGAAATAACGCTTCAGTGAATTTTAATTTAATGTAAATGCTTTGTTTCCTTGTTTTAGGCATATTTACCCAGTTTTGGTGATACTTCATAATTCTCCATAAACAGTAACATTTTTCTTAGTTTTTAAGTTTTGTTTTAAGGGTGTTTCTTGAAGGTCTGCAAATGTTAGGGATATCCACATCTGAATTTGGCTCTGTATCCTTCAGATGCGATCTTTGCTCTGAGAGTGTTGATGGAGAAGTACAGAGAATGTCACAAGGAGTTGCATTGTGTGTTTGTAGACTTAGAGAAAGCATATGACAGGGTGCCTAGAGAGGAGTTGTGGTATTGTATGAGGAAGCCAGGAGTGTCAGAAAAGTATGTAAGAGTGGTACAGGATATGTACGAGGGTAGTGTGACAGCGGTGAGGTCTGCGGTGGGATTGACGGATGCGTTTAAGGTGTAGGTGGGGTTACATCAAGGATCAGCTCTGAGCCCTTTCTTATTTGCAATGGTGATGGACAGGTTGACAGACGAGATCAGACAGGAGTCCCCGTGGACTATGATGTTTGCAGATATCATTGTGATCTGTAGTGAGAGTAGGGAACAGGTGGAGGAGACCCTGGTGAAATGGAGATATGCTCTAGAGAGAAGAGGAATGAAGGTCAGCAGGACTAAGACAGAATATATGTGTGTGAATGAGAGGGAGGATAGAGGAATGGTGAGGATGCGAGGAGTAGAGGTGGTGAAGATGGATGAGTTTAAATACTTGGGGTCAATAGTTCAGAGTATCAGTGTGTGGAAGAGAGATGAAGAAGAGAGTACAGGCAGGATGGAGTGGGTGGAGAAGAGTGTCAGGAGTGATTTGTGACAGACGAGTACCTGTAAGAGTGAAAGGGAAGGTCTACAAGAGGGTAGTGAGACCAGCTATGTTATATGGGTTGGAGACAGTGGCATTAACAAAAAGGCAGGAGTTTGAGCTGGATGTGGTAGAATTAAAGATGTTAAGATTTGAACTGGGTGTGACGAGGGTGGACAGGATTAGGAATAAGTATATTAGAGGGTCAGCCCAGGTTGGAAGGTTTGGAGACAAAGCCAGAGAGGCACGATTACGTTGGTTTGGACATGTGCTGAGGAGGGATGCTGAGTATATTGGGAAAAAGATGCTAAGGATGAAGCTACCAGGTAACAGGAAAAGAGGAAGGCCTAAGATAAGGTTTATGGATGTGGGGAGAGAGGACATGCAGGTGGTTGGTGTGACAGAGCAAGATGCAGAGGACAGGAAGAAATGGAAACAGGTGATCTGCTGTGGCGACCCCTAAAGGGAACAGCTGAAAGAAAATGATGATCCTCTCTCTTGAAAATGCAGTAATTTAATATTAATCTGGTAAAAGTCACAACATTTCACATGCACTGCCTGTAAATGGCACACTGAGATCAGTGCACTACCCTAATAAAAAGTGTGAAATAAGTAAAATGAAACAAAATATTACAACTTATGATGTATTTTTAAAACATTTAGTTTATTAATAATGCTAGCATGGTGGATGGTGTCAATGTCTTGGGCAAATCAAGGTAGGCTCTACATAGTGTGACCTCTGTCACCAGCTTGTTCCCCTTTCAAAGAAGTTTGCCAGGTGCATTAGACAGAATCTACCTTTCATAAATCCAAACTGCTGCAGATTCAGCCTGGTGAGATTTTTATTGTCTATGTTAATCAAGTTTGTCATAATATATTCCAAGGCCTTCCAAATGAGACTCATCAGGCTGATGGGCCTACATTTACCAGGATCAATAATAAGGCAGCCTTTATGCTGTAGCATAACTATTTCTGTACCAGGATTGAACCTGTAGCCAGGGTGCAGTTAAATAGCTTATGGAGAGGTTCGGTAAGGGCATGTGGTGTTATTTCACAAACAGTCCACCATGTAATCTAGTCACATGGAGGTAGTGCTCTTAATCTGGGACAGCACTTTCTGTACATGTTCTTTAATGATGACGGGGGAGGGTCTGAGAGATACAGTTATCATAGGACCTTTGATAGTTATCTGAGGAGTGATAGTATACTGGCAATGTCTACTGGGTCCAAGGAGGTTTTGCCACTTAGTATGAACTCTGTACATCACTGAGTGTTGTTTCTTAGTTTTCTAACATAAATAAAGAAGGCTTAATAATTGTTCTTGGGTTCAGATGCCAACCAAAGTTCAAAAGCCTCCTTAGTAGATCAAATAGTCTTTTTTAAATTCTTAGTCAAATTCATAATATTCTCATTGGTTTGGGGTCTTTAGATCTGTTGAATACTCTAATTAATTTTTTTCCTTTTATTGTAGATTTCATTTGTTACTGGACCACCATGATGGTTTATTTTTTAAATTTTCCAATGTATTACCATCTAGATGGGACTACCAATGCTATCCATTTATTTATGTGGGTATAAAACTCCTTTGTGACTGTACCTGCCAAATAATGTCTGGCGTGCTGCTGTTGTAAGTTCATTTCGAGGCTTCATTACAGAGTTTGAGGAAATGTATGTGCTTGAAGTCTTTCAATTCTCACAGAACAGTTTTGATGGATTATACAATTTAAGGGAAAAGGTTACTAACTTTTGGTCTGCTTTAATCACAGACAGAGGTTACTAGTGGACGTCTGCATGATGATGCTACATTCCTAAGTACCAAGTCAAGAATATTTTGCCCTAGTTGGGCTAGTAATAATCTGATCCATTCAGTTTTGATTTATTAGATGTAAACATTTTTGTGCATATTCCTTTTTGGAGGAGTAAGTACTCCAGTTAATTGATGGGTAGTTAGTATCCCAGAATGATGAACTCTTTTTATTATTGGGGAGGCCATCTATGACATTTAGGAACCTGGCATGAACTTCCAGGGCCATGGAAGGTGTCCTGTTAACATGCAATAAACTGACAGTTGATTTTGTTTAGTGTGATTTGGAGATTCATTTGTGGGCCTCCGGGAACTTGTCTAGAGGTAGGTGATATGGTCTATGACAAGTACAGACACACCACCACAGTTGCCATTGGGTGTGAAGGTATGTAGGCACTAAACCCAGGTATGGAGAGAGAGCTTTCTGGGTATTTAAACCATGTTTCAGTGAGTCCACATATATGTATGCCTTCCAAATGCAGACGTGCTTCAAGCATGGGCAACCTGTTGCTAACATTTCTGACTGTGAGAGGATCCACCTTAATTTTTTTTTTTTTTTAATTTTTATTTATTTTTGGTTAGTGGATCCATCTTAATTTGATCCTGTTTTGACAATGATTGTTTGCTATGCTAGAATGTTTCTTAACTAAACTTAACCTAAACAAAGCCTTTATGGGGGTAGCAAGGGCTGTGGCCAGTATGCAGAAGCCTTTGAACGAGAAGTGCAAACCATCCCTTGCAAAGCAAGTAGGACTGTCCAAAATCTCATTCCATGCTGACACGGACTGGATATACCCAGAAGGACACCAACGATTTAGCCAATTCTTGAAACCAGTCATCTTTTCTTTGTACCTTGGCATCACTCATGGAGAAAAGAAGATTCTGCTTAATGTTTTAGTCTTGATTGAATTTGTAACCTGCACAGAGATCTCAAACATGTCGCTCTCTCTGCATTTCTCTCAGGGTTTTTTGCCCCAAAATCATTCACCCCCCTCATTTGCCTAACTACCATGTTGTACTTACACTTGTTTGGTGAAAGGGTCCTAAGGGTCCTGGAGATGTCTGAGATCCTGGCACCCGAATGACAGCTCACTGTCACCCAGTCTTTGCCCATCCTAGTGAGTGGGGAATCTGGGTGTCTCACTATGTAGTCACCAATCACTACAATATTTTTGTTTGTGAAGTGATCTGATGCACTAGAATTTAGGTCCTTTATCTCACAGTGACTCTTTGTTAAAGGTGAGATATTATGTGATGCAATGTATAATTTTGATTTTTGCTGAGACTTAATCCTTATAGGTCTTAGGATACTTCCATAAGGATTTCTTTACAGCATCAGCATATAACTTTACATTATGTGTCAGGCTTGGGTGCATAGCATGTGGTATGTAAGAGCAATACTTATAATCTGTGTATTTTTGTGTGAGAAAGGCCTGCATATCTCTTCAATACTTCCACTTCTCACAAACAGAGCTATTAATGTTTAGTAAGAGTTTGTCATCTGTGAGTGTAAGGCAGTTGCATACCTAATGCTAACAGGCTGACAACTAAAGCCAAGTAGGGTGATTTTCCATTATGTCCAGTATAAAATAAAACCTGATTTAATTTACAGAGAATTGCACAGCTTAAATAAAACCAAGATTTATGGTATACTGAGATAGCTACTGGTTAAGGAATAGTGTAATTATATATGAATGTCTATTAAGTTAATACATAATTTCAGTTTAAATATGACTGTGATGACAGCAACTCAGGATCCTTGGGTAACAATAGTGTTGAGCTTATTTGTAGCAGCTTTGGGCCAAGCTGCACAATGTAATGTTGCTAGGGGCTGCTACAAGCTGCTTAGTTTTGCAAGTTATACAGCTATATATACATAGCTTGTTGATCGTGTACATAGCAAGATCCAATTTAGTGACAGAATTTGTGTAATTTGGTTATATTAGTAAAAGTTACAGCTAAAAGTGCCTGCATCTATGGAGTGCAGAAACCACTCAAAACTAATTTAAACAGCTAGGTGACTTTAATCGCAATAAGATAAATGTATTTCCTGTTTACTGGATGCAAAATGAGGTCAAAAACTCCACAGCTTCCAGGAGGCTTAGAATAAGACAGCAATGGCTCATAGGTTCATAGATTAGTACTAGGCTAACTGCCCTTGTGGGCCATTTTAAGCCTAGCCAATTACCCTATGTGAGAATCAAACGCTGCACCTTGTGATTCCAAGGCAAACACCTTAACCATTATGCCATCCTCCCACAATAAACAGCCTCTGCAAGGCTCAAACCCAGGACCCTGCACACCATACACAAAGTGATTTACCACTAAGCCATGACAGATATAAGTGTACTATAAAATAAACAGGGAAAATAAAAGAACCAATGAAAAATAGATAAAGCTCTAACCAATAGTGTTTATTTTCCTTAGAACTGCATCACTTTTTGTTCAGTTTACACGTGGCCTAAAGAAAAGCCAGCACCCTGTTTTTCCCCTGTAAATCCATTGTTCTGACATTTTAGAGTGTTTTATTTTAATACACTTCAGCCTCCACTTGCCTACCATCTGATTCAGAGCAAGTCACTTAACCAGACAGTGTCAAAGCTAGCACTGTAATCCAATAGCTGTTAATCAACACTACAAAGGTCAAGTTCTGCTACTCACCAGTGTCTACAGCAGTAAGAAGGGTTTTTTTTTTTGTTATCCTGAATGTTGAAGAAATACGCTAATGTACTTGCTGTTTGCTGAAAAGTATTTTGCAAGCACAGTACAAAAATATAGCTATCTGTTCTTGAATTTGTGTTAGTAAATGTTTTAAACTGGGGCATAAATGCCCTTGTACATTATATTTTCCCACTTTTGTTGCATTACTAGCCCTCAATTTGTTATATTGTAACCTGCTACCACTTCATCAAAATAATCATCTCTAAGCATGACAAATTAGTACTTCTGTGTTTAAGATTAACACTACATTCAAGGAATCTGCTACAGTTATAGAATATAAACACTTACAAATGGATCGCCATACAAATATGTGGTCAGGTATTACGGTTGCCATATTTTTGGATTCCCAGAGTAGGACATTCTTAATAAAAATTGAGCTTGTGCAGGGAAAAAAAACATGCCAATGAAAAAAATATATTTTTATCTTATTACCAAAATAAAGACACTTTGATGTGTGATGCTGGTTCTTTATACTACTTGACATGATATTAAGATCACTTATATATAGTATCAATTTTTTCTGTGACATTCAGAGGTAAGTCAGAAAACATTTTTTTTCCTATTAAAATATCCACAAATTTGCTATTTTTCATGCCCCCCCCCCCCCCATGGCAATACTGCCTAGCAGAAAAAGAGACAGGTGGTAACCCTACTGACTAGGTGCACTGATACTGTTTCTTCCTCACTGCAATAAAGATAGTAAAAAGCGATTTCTCGGCACTCTTTTTTTTTAGCAGTTACTAATCTTCTGATATCAGTAGGACTAACTCTTATGCAAGATTGTGGGCGGTATCTGATAGGTTCATAGGTTAGTACTAGGCTAACTGCCCTCATGGGCCATTTTTAAGCCTAGCCAATTACCCCTTGTCAGAATCAAACCCTGTACCTTGTGTTTCTACGGTAAGCACCTTAACCATTATGCCAACCTCCCATGTTTCCCTGTGTCAGGGCTATGTCATGCAGGGAGAAACAAATTCATCTGGCAAGGAAATGAAAATTTCATGAATTACAAATAGGTTTCTGGTACCTAAACAATACTGGAACCATACTGTAGGGGGAAAAGCATCCCAAGGGATGTTACACTGTAAAACAGAGTGGACTTTTCCTTTAATTGGTGATCCTCTCCCTACATGACATCAGTACATCCAAGCAAGGTGTGCTGACTGAGGCAAGACTCAGCCAGCTGCTTTAGTGACAGTTCCAAGTACTGCAGGAATTTTAAAAGTTAACGTTTTAATTCGGCTTCACATAAATGAGCTTCATTATAAATGGGTTAAGTGCAAGCACAAAAATGTAAAAATGTGTTGTGCTTCAAGGTAAGTTTTTTAACTATAACAAAAACATTAAACATGATCTTAAAGTGCATGTTTCAATATTTCCAGTATTGTGTGATTAAGTACATTTAAAACCGTAAAGAAAACTAAAACAAAGTGGCAGTTTGATAACACAAGTAATGCATTTATACCTGAAAAATATATCAAGTACTGAGATGATGACAGTACAACTCATCAATATTTGGTCAGTACAGTCTTAAAGTTAATACATTAAAAAATATGTGCTGATGGAGTGTTGGGATATAAATTACCAAATTCCATGATAATGCTGTGTTTTTTGCAGTACTTGGCAACATTTTCCTGTTGAAGGTGCATGATGTTTCAGCTGGTAATTACACTCACTTCAAAAGCTGATGTTACTAAAACTCACTAGTGGTCATTTTAGTTTGTGTGCCAGATAGCATAATGTAAAACAGGTTATAAAAGTAGCCTACCCAGTGATTTTTATTTATTTATTTATGCATGCATGCATGCCACAGATCCAGTGAACCCAGTGTGGTGTATCTTCTTAATCTTTAAACTGTAGTTTTGTTGCTCGTTTGTATTTACTATTGGTGAGCAGTAAGGAAGATTCGCAAGAAACTTGAGATATCTTTTTGTGAGGCTTGATATGGCAAAATCCTTCCCAGTTTGCTAGCACTTCTATAACAATATAGATTTCCATCATGAGTGTTAAGTAGAGAATGGAAGTACATTGACAGGTCTTTTTTCTGTATTACACATACACACCTACAGACATCTTAGAGTTATTAATTTGCCTACAGCATGTTTCTGGGACACAAGAGGAAATTCCAGTGCAGACAGAAAACTTAGCTTAGGGAGGATGAGTATATTCCAGGCAAAAGGCACCCCAGGCAAGAATCGAACTGGAGACCCTCTTGCTGTGAAGCTACAGCACTCTGCTACCCAGTAAACTATACACTCCCTCCAAATATCACTGTCTCTAAATATTCCATCTCCATAATTATGCTGCTACCATGTTTGGCAAATTCTTGTTCTCACAAAATAATGTTAATAAATGTTTATGATCAATAACCACCTTAAATTTTCTACCCCAGAGATACTGGTGGAATTTCTTCTCCCTTCTCAATCTGAGAATACTTTTTCAGAGCATGGTAAAGACTTCTTGGAATTTAAGTAATTGGTCTTTTATCCCCCACAGGCATGACATGATGAATGACTTTACCTGTGCTAAAGGCCACACATCAAATGCAAGTGACACATAGGTAATATCCCTTCCAAAGTCAGAATCAAACCCTGTACTTTGTATCCATAAGGTAAACACCTTAACCATTATACCAACTCCTAACTCTCTAACTCTTAATTAAGTCAGCATGTCTTCAGATTTTCTGAAAGCATTTTATTAAAGAAGTTTCCATTGCCAGAATGCATTATCTTTCAGCAAAACTTTATTCGCATTATAGCATCCCTTTATCTTGCTGAAAATCCAAAACTGCAGCACAAATACACATCTCATTTCCTTTAGTGACTGTGATTTCTTTCACAGTGAAAAATAATACATCAGAAACATATTCATGCAATTGTAACTTTGAGAAAATGAGACTGAAGAATCAATGCTGCTCATGCTACGCCTTCACCAGAATTAAGGAAACCATCACAGCACCCAAATAGTATGGCCCGCCAGCCAGTAAACAGTACAAGTGCTAGAGCAGAATGACCACATGAGGCCACGTTAATGTCAGTTAAATAGCACAAGTGCTAGAGCAGAATGACCACATGAGGCCATGTTAATGTCAGTCCAAGTTAAGAAATATAATTTGTGAAACCAGATGACATGTACGCATCATGGGCAGCATACTACCAAATACTCAAAACTACCAGACTATGGTATTGTGAAACAATTTGCCATCAGACTCCATAGATGTACGATAGAAACTTATACTTTGCTCATAGAGCAGGCAGACAAAATCAAACCCTGTATGGTATATGCATCCAAGGTCAGATTCAAGCCATCTGAGGAATATACAGCATGCTGGGTGCTGATACCTACACCTCATCTACCATAATGGCTCTCAGAATCACCTTCAAAGCTTCTGTGAAATATACGGTGTGGTGAACATGATATATTCCTTACAATGTAACAGATACTGACATCCTGTCTTCATAAATACCACAGGTAGTCAACAATGCCTTTGTTATGCCTGTGGAATACAGAACATGATGGATGCTGACACCAACACTTTATCTACCACAGTAGTGCCCAGTTGCACCTTCAGTACAGCAATGTAAGGTAAAATGCAACAGCACTTATCACAAACAATTTTAACAACTGCACAGCACACAGCATTCAGTGATGCACAAGTGGAAAATGTAGTGTGGTGGGTACTTGTATCCATGCACCCAATACCACCACTGATGCTCATTTAGAATGCAGAGCAAGACACAGTTTGGCACACAGCCCTCATCTACCACAGTGGAGCCCATTTCAATAATTTTTATTGAAAAAAATGTTGTTGCAATGTTTGGTTATCCAGACCATATTTCCCACTTTTGTATCTTAGAAAAATAATCCAAAAATATTACCTCCACCAGGAAGCCTTCTGGGAGACTACTGGTAACATCTAGCATGATTGACAGGCAACCATTATCCTGACTTAGTTTTGTTACTTAATCAGTATTGTAACCATTTTAGTAAATAAGTGATAGAAAAAGGAACATTAATGATCAGGTAATAAGCACCATACTTAATCTAATGTCATTTAGCTGTTGGTGATATACCATACAATGTAACATGTGTGGTCAAACAGAAAACAGCAGCAAAACAACAACGTAGTCATTATCCAGTTCATATTAAAAAAGAAAAATTACCCATAAGTAGTTAAAATGTAAATAAAGGGTTGTGATAGATAGGAATCATTTGCTCAAGAACACACAATTAATTTAAGTAAGATCTATTATTTCAGAGCAATCTGAGTGTGTGTGTGTTGTGTGTTTGAGGATTGTTATGTTGTCTTCTCAAACGTTAGTGTAATACTAATAATGAAGTAGGGTGTTATGGTGCTAGGTGCCATACTCCCTGTTCCGCAACTGTATGTTGTGTTTTTGTGGTATGAATATTTTTTGTGTTTGTATAACTGTTTATTAGTGTGTGCATATCTGTGTGACTGTGTATTTGTGTGCGTACATCTGTGTTAGTGTGCAGGTGTGTGTGTGTGTGTGTGTGTGTGTGTGTGTGTGCGTATACATACATTCAAAACAACCTTAGACAAGTTTCAGTTACTTTTGGTAAGATAACACTCGAAGGCATTGAGCTAGAATCAACATGGGTGAGATCCTGAGGAGCCACTGGGTGTAATTCTGCTCTGTAGCTGGTCAGTGTAAATGTTACTTAAGTGTGTCAGATGTTGGCTACCACCCAAGGCAGCAGTGCACATTTACTGTGTGTTCGTAAAGCTGTTGTATATAGTTTGGTTAGAGCTGCCTGGGTCATAAAAGCACAGCCTCTGTCCGTCACATATACACTGATTTTGATGGGTAGGATTTACATGCCTGTTCATCATAATTAATGGCTCTCAGAAAAATATACTTGAACCTTAAATATTATGCTTAAGCATGAATATTATTTTGATTTATAAAAACAGCAACATGCAGCATAGATATCTGTCTTTAGTGTTTCCTTTACGAACAGATACATTTCATTTGATACTCATTTTAGTTGCACTGGTAATCATTCACTGAGTTAAAACTTTCCCTAATGTATAGTAAACGTTGGAAAAGTCAATGTTTTACACTCAAGATAGCATCCAGCAGACCAGCAGACCTCAATGGCCTAATAACAATTACCTATCCATGTCCTTCCGAAGGTTCTTCCATACTGAAGTGTGGCATTTGTATCTTGGTCACTCGATGACTGAAGAGGATTTTGGTCATCAGTCCCACTGTGGTGAAGGATATAGTCTGGTATCTCTCATGGTGTGCAAAACCTGTTCATTGTCTTTCTCATGAAATGCTTAAGATTAAAGAACTGGATTGTCATCCCTCTTGAGGTGAGAAACTGGTCACCAATTTCTTTTTGAAAACACTCATAGTAAAAGTCCTGGTATGTCATATCTCTTCAAGCACAAAACTGGTTTGCCATTTTTCTCTGGAAATCATTGTGATCCTACATCTTTCAGCCATCTTGAGATTATGTTTCATCTGTACCTCACCAAATACAGAGCTGTTGTACTTGCTCAGCAACTAATGCTGGTCAGAGTAAATGAGTGCTACTTGATAATGTTGTCAGCAGGCAACAGATTTTGAGAAGAGTAAAATAACCTCTTCACCTATTCTTAGACAGAGCCTCTGACTTTGTAAGGTTTCATATCACCTTTCTTTTCCATGTGCAGAAAGATATTCTGATTTAAGCCATAATTCACTGACATGCAGAATGTCTAGACTGCATAAGTGTAACCAGTGTACATGCATTTGCGTGTATGGCCAATGTCCAGACACGAAAATGCTGAAAGTAGAATGCCAGGACTGTGGAATGTCGAAGCTGCGGATGTCGAACCCAAGATTACTGAATGCTGGCCAGGCTACTATACCCCCCTCTCGACCCATGGTAGCACTTGTTGTGTCGGGTGTGCAATCGGGACTTTTTAATTTGAAGTTGTGCTCGACATTATGAGCATTCGCGTGTCTGAGATTCGAGAATTCAGTTCGGAATTCCGCCGGATCGACCTTCGGTCGCACGGCCAATTGGCTGCAGACCACGTAACCATACGTCCAAAAATATGAATTTGTTCTGAATAATTCTAGAAATGACAGCTGTCCTTATGTAGCAGCTGTGTTTGCTTGTTCATGTATCAAAAGGATAAAGGGTTTAGTTCAGTATCTCCTGAGAAAATAGCAGCTAAACTGAAAATGAACAAAGCAAGTAAGGAGCAACAGCATATTTAAGCTCTATTTTGAGTTCAAGTTAATGATCTTTGTTCAGTGAACAAAGATCATTTAGGCTGACCGTTAAATGTTTTCAGTTGCAGCAATGAGTTGTTTTAGTGGCAATGCAGTCAAGCAAACTGTGAGGAAGCAAGTGGAATGGGATGCCACAGCTGGAAGTTAAGTATGGGCGGATCTGGGCTGGACAGGGTTATTCCTATCCCTTCTTGGTTAAGGCACTTAGCCATAGTGTATTATTTGGGGAAATATACACATCATACATACTACAGAATTAAACAGACTCCTGCATGAGTGCCCAAAAGGGTATGACAGACCTCTTTTTAATCCACCTTGACTGATTAATCGAGTTTTTGTATTTCTTAACCGGGGATGTTCAACCAGGAAACCCCAGATTCACAGGAGTCCTAAAGAGAAAAGCTCCATTATAAAACTAACAACACTGAGAAATTAAGTATAGATGCATTACAAACGAGGGAACTAATGATGCAGCATCATATAACACACAGAAAAGATATATATGAACAGAGACATGACCGAGATCGCGGACTGTGTGTCTCAGGGAGGTATGTCCTTAACCTTAAGCAACATTTTACCTTCACCTAGAATGATGCTTCAATACAAACAGAAAATTATCGACTTCAATAACTGGCTTAGTTTTTGGTGTCATTCTAAGGGGATCCAGTACTTGTCAGCCTGGGGTGACATGATCAACAGACCTCAATGCTTTGCCAGAGATGGTCTTCATCTGTCACCCCTGGGATTTCGTCTACTGGCTAAGACTCTTGCCACCCTTATAGTGCCTTTTTTAGGCAGTGTCACAAGGGCAAACCTCCTGATGTAAAAATACCAACCAAAAACAACCTCACGGTCGTGTTGCTAAATGCTAGGAGTCTTAACATGAAACTGCACTCACTGAAAGCAGTCTTCACCCTGGAGGATGCAGACATTTGTTCAGTCACAGAGGCCTGGTTCAAGGCTGTGGAGAGCACCCCCAGCCATACCAGGTTACACCTCCTTCCACACGTTCTGACCACAAACTGAAGGCAAGAAAACTAAAGGAGATGATGTATCAGTATTCATCAAGGATAAATACACCTCCAGATTGGTCAAACAGTATGACACCCTAGAGATATTTCAAGTGCAATTAACTGTTGGTGGGACACCTAGTCCAGTCAGTGCCAGCTACAGAACCCCATCCATGAATCAGGACACCCACTGTGCCTATTTGGATCAACCTGAATCTATCAAGATACATCCTAACACCATAGTTTTGGGTGACTAAGTACCCTAGCATTAACTCAGTGAATTATTCATGCTCAGACTCACCTGCCCAAAGGTTCCTCATCTTTGATAACTCCAATGCCCTGGGCCAGCTGGATGGCGACCAACTAGGGGAGCCAACATCCTGGACCTGGTACTTACAAATATGGGAGACCACTGTAGCTCCCCCACTGTGAATTCATCCCTGGTGAGATCTGACCACAAATCAGTCTCATTTCAGATAACTATCACACCTGATCCTCCCCTAGCAGCAACTTGACTAAAAGTTCACCAGAACACCAATGCCCTATACAAGCACCTGTATAACTGCATTGACTCAGTAGTACCTGTTAGGACCAAAACAAGCTCTTCAAAGAAAAGCAAACCCGCCTGGTGGGCAACCACCATTAATAGACTTTACAATAAAAGGAAGAAACTGCTGTCCAAGAGTAAGATGGAGTGGGCTCTAAACTGGAGACACTCCCTCCTCAGCTTAAATAAGCAAATAAGACTTCTTGTGAAGTCCTCCAAGGCAAACTACGAATACAAGTTAGCTTCCTCAACCAAGGACAGCCATAAGGAGTTTTTCAGTTACATCTGTAACCTAAAAGGTAAGGCTCAGATATGCACCAAATTGGTAGTTAATGATAACACATAAACTGAGCCAGTGGACATAGTTAACCTAATAGCCAACAGTTTTGGTGAAAACTTCAATCCCCTATCCCCACCACATGTACGTCATGACATCCCTACCACCTGTCCCCTACCTTGTGTATCTCTAAAGAGCAGGTCGTAAATGGCAACACTAAGGCCAAAAGCACAGTATCAATGGGACCCGATAACATCCCATCCTGAGTCCTACATGGGCTCAAACAAGAATTAGCATCACCATTAGCTACTCTTTTCAATCACAGTCTAAGCACCAGATTCATCCCAGCTGAATGGAAAACAGTCACTGTTATCCCCCTGCACAAAGGTGGTGCTTCTACTGACCCTGGGAACTACAGACCTATTAGGGTCACTAGCCTTATCTGCAAGGCCATGGAGAGAATCATCATGGACCTTATCAACAAAGATATAGGGAATCTCCAAACACTAGATCCTTCCCAGTTTGGATTTGTGAAGGGTAAATCATGATTGTTAAACCTGGTGGATGTCTCTGACACAGTCACAAGGGCCCTGGACGAGGGAAAATCTGTGCATACAGCCTACCTAGACTTGGCCAAGGCATTTGACACTATTCCTCACTCACACTTCATTGACAAGCTCTCCTAGCTAGACATCAACCCTTATATCGTAATGTAAGTTGTGAACTGGCTCTATGATAGAACCCATAAAGTCAAAATAGGGGAATCCACCTCCAACAGCAGACCCATTACCAGTGGTGTTCCACAGGAATCAGTCCTAGGACATCCACTGTTTGGAATCTATTTCTCCAAAGTACACGTTAAAACCAAAGGACTGTGACGGACTAAGTTTGCTGATAACTGCAAACTGGGTGTGGTCATAGAATCTCCAAATGATGTCATCATCCTTCAAGAAGGTCTTACGCAAACAAATTATTGGTGCCAAAGTCATAGCCTCAAACTCAACACAAAAAATGTATTATCATCCCTTTCGGCAAGAGCAATGTTCCAGCAAATTACCACATAAATGGCAATACCCAAAGTACGCACTCAGTAGTGAGAGATCTGGGCACTCAGGTTAACAGCAACCTTGCTTTTGATCACCATGTCTCCAGAGTGGTAAGAAGGTCATTCTATATGGCTCATGTCATAAGTAAGGGTATTGCATCAAGAAAAAGTGAAGTTATCACCTCCCTGTACTCTTCACTCATTAGGCCAATAATTGAGTACAACACCCTTTTGGCATGTACCTTTCAAAGCACCTGCAGCAATTAGAGAGGTCACAAAGGCTCCTCACAAAGAAAATTCAAGGCCTTCAGCAGCTATCCTATGTGGATCAGCTGAAATCACTGTCACTTTACACTGTTTCATACAGACTACTCAAAGGCGATCTCTGCTTGTATATAAGGCGATCTCTGACCTCGCTTTATTGGAAATGCTGCACATCCGCAAGTCAAATGGCACACGGGTTACTCTCTCTAAAGACCTAAACTTGGTATGTGACATCACTAGAACCTCTACTGGAGGGGCAGATTTGTCTCCCAGATGTTACCACACCTTTGGAATAGACTCCCACTTCACATCAAACAGAGTGTCTCATTGGCTATCTTCAAACACAGTCTGGACAATTGGATGGGTAACCGTAAATTCACCCTGGGGGTTCCATGTGTCCCTCCTGGACAGGGGCAATAGGTGCTGATCACGGTATCAAGGGTAAAATTTGGCTAGGCTTGTAAGGGCCCTTGGGCCATTAGCCTAGTAACTTGCTATGATCCTATATATGGAAAAGAATACACATTAGTAAAACTGTACATGATTGTGAAAAACTGAATCAGCCCTCTATGAATGGCAATCTAAACTAATCTATTAGTAACATATATAACATGATGTACTGTAACACATAATCAATATATATTCTGTTAAGTTCATCTACAAAATACACTTGATGTCCACTAAAGCACTGTGTATAAAGTAATAAGACAGTAAACAAAAAACTTGGATAAGGATGACAAACAAAATTCATACGTAGTTGTGCAGGAATAATTCCATGCAAGTTAGAAGATGAATGCTAACAGTATTGTGGGTAAGGTGGGAAGAAAGGGGCAGGGGTCCCTAGGAGCAATACGCTAGGGGGCATATTTGGCAGATGCAGATCAGTCTTCAATGCAGTACATTACCGGCATTCAAATGCTGGTATTGCAGTTGTGGTCAGAACCAAAGTATTTAGTAAACTGTAGCAGCAGCTGCCTGGTACAATGTAGCAAGCAGTTTACTGCAGTTTAAAAGGAAAGAAGTTTTTATTTTTGCTTCAGTTCAAGGGAAGGAGAGGGCCTTTTACCGCTAAATCTGAGGATATCACTGGCAGCCTGAACAGTGAGCTACACCTCTGATGGCCAAGACAGCACGATTTAAACACAGCATGAAACAGTGGTGCATAATACTGAGTAATCTGCAGTAACAATACGAGAGAGTGGAGAGGTTCAGCAGTTAATTTTCAACCATTTTAATAGCTGCAGGAAACATGAGGGAGTGTATAGTGAGTGAGACTAACATCTTCAGACAATAAATGTCATGTGAAGAGGAGAAGAAAGAATTCAATGTAAGGCTGACAAGCTTACACTCAAATCGTAACAGTGGATGAAAAGAACGCCTGGTATTTTGCTTACTGCACAATATGCAAGTTTAGTGGTCATGGCTGCTAGCGCTGCTTAAGGTTTACCAGTTAAAACCACTGCACTGTAAATTAAAATACAACTCACCAACTGGCCAGACGCCAGTGAAACAAAACACAGCCCACCCAGTCTACCATTCTGAAGAACAAGTAGGGCTGCTGATAGACGAGGTCTTCTATCCAGTGGTGCTTGACAAATGTTTGTTTTCAAATAATAAGCAAAGCCAGACTTCCCAGTTCCAAGGGATTATTTGTTACTTATGAAATGTACATTTTGGTCAACAACTTGAATGCAAACAAAATGCCTTACAGAGGCGAAAACATAAGATAATAAAGTTGAGTATCATCATCAACCCCCTTTTTCCCATTTTTTATATGGGGTTGGGGTGTTATGTTAACTGTCGCCATCTCGCTCGATTCAGTGCCACCCTCTTGCCTTCTTCAACACTTATGCCTGACCATTCAGATCTTTTCTCACACAATCCATCCACCTCTTTGTTAGATGCCTTAGTTTCCATTTACCTTTTTCCTGTCTGTCCCAAATCTTCACCAGATTGTCTTCTGCTTTTCTGCACATATGCCCGAACCACCATAATCTGTTCTCTTTGATCTTTCCTGCAGTTGGAACTACTTTGGCTTCTGCTCTCATGTCCTCATTTCTTCGCCTGTCCCACAGTGTATATCCTACCACCCATCTCAGGCACTTCATTTCCATCACCTCTAGTTTCCTCATCTGCTCTGCATTTACTGCCCAGGTTTCTGTACTATACAGTAGTATTGGTCGCACCACTGTTTTGTACACCTTACTATTCTGTTTCTTTGGCATTCTTCTGTCATACACTACACCTGACACTTTATGCCAGTTGGCTGCAGACCCTCTGATTCTAGCTTTGACCTCTTCATTCAGACTTCCCTTCTCCTCAGCCACCCCTCCCAGATACTTGAAGCTATTAACCTGTTCCACTGTCTTCCCTTCTATCTCAATTCTTAGCTTCTTCTGATTTCCCCAATTTTCTGCCATTACCACTGCCTTAACTGTACTTAGTTTCATTTCGTGCCTTCTGTTTTGCATTCCATTCCCCTATCCTTTGCTGACATTCTTGCTCAGTCTGTCTGTAACGTCACATCATCTGTATATAGCAACTTTGTTGATATGTCCCCTCCAACCCGTTTGCTAATGTAGTCCATCACCATTATGCAGGAGTATGCACAGAACTGAACCCACTCCAACTGGGAACCCCTCTGTGAGATCGAACACTGTTTGTACTTGAGTAATTGTGTCCATGTACACAGCCCGCACTAATTCTACTATTGTTTCTTGGACTTCAAACCACAGCAGTACTGCCCAGATCAGCTTTCTTGGGATCTTTGTCATATGCTTTCTCCAAGTCTAGGAATGCCCAGTTGGACTCTTTCCTCATCTCTATCTTCTTCTCCAGTATTTGTCTCACTACAGACATCAGGCCAATTGTGTTGCATCCTGATCTGAACTGCTCATTTCCCATCTTATATTCAACTATTCTGCGTATCTGTTTATCAGTCACCCTCTCCAGAACTTTCATGCAATGTGACAGGTGTTTGATACCTCTGCACTGCCCACATTTGTGAATGTCCCCTTTGTTCTTGTACACTGGCATGGGTATGCTTATTCTCCAGTCATCTGGGGTATGTCTTTCTCTCCACACTGCTATGAGTACCCTCAGGAGCCATTTCTCCCCTATCTTTATCATATCTGCTGTGACCTCATCTGAACCTGCTGCTTTCCCTGACTTCATTTTCCTTAGTGCTATTCTTACTTCTTCTAGGGTAGGCTTCTCCTTCTCTCATCGTAGGTTGTGTCTGGGGCAATAAAGCTTCTGTGGGGTTTTCTTCATTCAGAAGTTGCTGGAAATACTCCTTCCATCTGCCTTTGATGCCCTGTGGATTGGTGAACTGCATGTTGCTGGTATCCCTTATAAAGGGTGTTTGACTATCTTTTTGTTTTTGCCTTGCAACCTGATATTGTTTCTTTGTGCCACCTACTGAGTCACTTTCCAGAAACTGGCAGAGTGCCTCAGATGCCCTATTCTTTGCTAGTGCAACTCCTTTCTTAGCTTCTTTGTTAGCCAACCAGTATTCCTTCCTAGCCTGGTCTGTCTTTTCTATCTCCCTCTCCCGTTTTTTTCCTACACTCCTTCTTTCTTTTGATGACTTCCTGGACTTCTGCATTCCACCACCAGCTTTCCTTATGTACCTTATTTCCATACCTGACTCGGGCACATATCTGTTCTGTAGTCCTAACACATGCTGTTTTAGGTGCTGCCATTCTTCTTCTTCTTCCTCTCCACCTATTTCCTCCTCTTCTTGGGGGTGCTAGAGCCCTAAGTAATTACTTGAACTGTTGTTCTTTCTCTCCAGTCAACTTCCAGGTCTTCAGCCTGGTCTCTGTTGACATTACAGACTTTTCTGACCACTGCTTGCAACTTATTGTGGCAACCAGTGGTTTATTCTGTGGGCTGACTGTTTCACTGGGAATGACTTTGCAATCATTGATTCTACCCCAGTGCCCTTTTCTTACTAGAAGGAAGTTTACATGAGTTGCATGTTGGCCACTCTTGTATGTGATCTTATGAAAGTCTGTCTTTCTGACCCATGTGTTGGCTACTATCAAGTAATTTGCCAGACAGAAGTCTAGAATGGCCTTTCCTTCTTTATTTCTGTTTCCCCACCCGGGTGGATGCAGGCAGTCCTCATATCTTATTCTGTCTATTCCAATATGTGCATTCTTCATACCTCTCAACTTCTTAGAGCAAGGAATCTGGACAAAGCCATAAATAATGGGAGGACGAAGGCCCAGAAATAGGGGCACTTTTTAAATATTGCTCTTACAAACTTAAAAAGTTAACAGATATTGCATTAGCATGGATTTTCAGAAGGGCATGAAGTCTAAAACTCAAATATCTGTCATTATTTTCTGACTTCAACCCCCAATGATTTGCCAGTGGTTTGCCAGAAAACCACAATTTTATAAGAAATAGACTAAAAATATAAGACAAAAAACTGAACATTCTGCAAAAATCTGTATAGTTGAGAGGTATGGTCAAGTCACCCATTATCAACACTAATTCAAGTTGTCCTGCTTTATCTAGTAGGTCGTGAATGCACTTTTCCTTACAATTACAACCCTGCTGTGGGGCATAGGCTGAGATTACGAATACTGCCCTATCATTGCACTGGAGTCTGACTGCCATGAGTCTTCCACTAATTCTGATGACATCCCTTCTTGCCTTCTGAAGCCTCTCTCTCAGTACAATTCCATCACCATTTCTAGCCTGTCTTCATCCTGAGTAAAAGACTCTGGATCCCAAGCCAAGTGGCTTTGCTGCACTGCCTTTCCATCTTGTTTCTTGGATACATAGGATGTCCAGCCTCCTCCATACCATCATGTCATCCACTTCCAGGATCTGTCCTGTCAGTGAACCTACAATAAGTGTAGCAATTCTTAGTTAATGTTTGGCAGGTTGATTTGTTTTACATCCAGCTTTCACTCAACAGTGCTATCCCAGGTAACCCAGGCTGGGCAACTGGACACTGGCCAGCCAGTAGCTTATTGACACAGGGCTTCTGGCTTATGGTGGGTGCACACTGGCCAGCAGGGGCACATACACCCCTCCCACCATTAGCATGGGTCCCAGGCATAGGTCAGAGTAGGCCAGGTCCTAAACCCACTTATCACTGGTAACTACCCATGCCCATTTGGCAACATTAGTCAACATGCCTGAATCACCTAGAGCCATATTGTACACCATGCAGTCTGTGATCCATGTTCTCCTAGCTTGAGAATACTACGCACCACAGCAGATGCCCAAAGTGGTTGCTCAATGCAACTCTTCCCCCTTTTGGGCACCATGTAGAGTCTATGCTGCTGCCCACAACTCTATTCTTTAGTGAGTTTGAGATAGAAACACTCAGCATGTTTTTGGATGTGGAAGGAACCCACAGAGACACAGGGAGAGCATTTAAACTCTAAACAGGCATTGGGCAGTGGTCAGGATAGAATCTTGTACCTTTGTGCATGGAAGGCGAAGACTTTAACCATGCCAACTGATGCATCTACTTATCATAAATTTAGATGTTTAAGCACTGTTACAGTAATAACCTTTGGGATTGCCTGCCATTGAAGTCCTTGGTCATCCTGAATACGAGGAACCTGATCCTTTCCTCCAGGCCTGGGGACAATGTTGGCTAAACAATCATTGGTTGGTACCATTACCTCAAGACTTTCTTTCCCCATGGATCAACATTCTGTTTCATGTGGTCCAGGAGAGATTCCTGGAGTTTAACCCTATGAAACTATCAATTTAAAACTCTCATGGCAAGGTTAGCTGATGTATAGACTTTCTTGCCAAATCTGTCAAGACTTCTACTCTCCTTGTCAATTGATAAGGAATTCTTAGAGGGGAGGCCGTTGATTCCCTTGGACCTTGTGGAAACCACCTCAGGATCTGCAGCAAGGTTCCTAAACAGGTATTTGTGAGATTCCAAGACTCTATTGAACTGGTCAAACTTCCTGGGAGAAGTGGGTTGGGAGTCAGGTTGCAAGGATGTGTCCTGTACAACATCATCCACTATATTTAAAACTGGAGGAATAGATAAAGATTGTCTTCTTTCATAGGTTCGTGGGTAAGTACTAGGCTAGCTACACTTGTGGACCATTTCAAGTCTACATAATTTTCCTTTTTGTGCTCGAATTAACCTATCCTATTTGGTGACAGATTGGCCGTACCTATCCCATGATCGATAATTATATATGACCTCTAATGAGAATAACTGGAATCATACTACAGATAATCTGAGGGGACCCATGCAAAGATAAAGCATTTAGGAGCTGCCTCTGTCCATTAGTAGTGCAGGGAGAAGTCCTGGTGTAAATTTTCTCTTTCCCACCTACAGATCCAAGCTGATCTTGAATATGGGCAAGGATGAACTTTGTTTATGTGGCTGGGGAATCTGTTCCAAAGCAGTGGTATCGTCTGTGAGATATATTTGTCCCTCCAAATTGTTCTCTTGATGTTAAAGGAGAGGTTTAGATCCCTAGGCTGAGTATTTCTGATGACATCTGACTTGCAGATGTGCAGTATATCCATCAGTATTGGGTCAGAGGATGCCTTGTATGCTGGACACGGGTCTCCTCTTAGCCATTGGCTTGCTGGACTCTACCTTCACCAGAATAAGAGTACGAAAACAGGAGAAGCATTACTCACTTTTAAATACAAACAGGAAAGACTGTCTTGGACACTTGTAAGTACACAGAGGGAGTTACTGACATACTTCTTGATTGTGCACAGTGGACGGCACTCTAGAGACACAGTTTCCAATTTTACCCCTGAAATTACAATTGCTATTTGGACTTATAAAGTCAGAGGTAGACAGAAATTCACTATATCGCTTTAGTTATCAACAATGAGAGATCCAAAGAAGCTGTTATTTTTTTCTTAATATCATCTGTCTATTCAAACACATTTATTTTGTATTTTCTTTGGGCAAATTATCCAGCTCTTTTAAATTTTATTTGAAGTGCAGTACTTAAAGATTTTATTATACAATGTTAAATGGCTGTAACTAGATTTATTTATTATAAGTTAAGGATATATGCATTGGAATGATGTACTAATAATTACGGGATTTCGCTCTTCAAAGATTCATTGCTCATGCTATTCCTACCGTACAACAGTTTAATGATCGGCTTGTTTTAAAGGTAAAGAATAATGGTGGTCTTGCTCAGGGTAGCATTACCCTAAAGAAAGATATGGAAGGGGTGGTGCTACCGGGAAAATGTTACTGACCTTGCTACTGAAAAGTACTGTGTTAGCATGCATGTAAAATAACTCTAGACACAATGCAATTACTGTTGGTGAGATTTTAATGGCGATTACTAGGCTCTGTTTGAGGTGGTTAAGTCCTAGGGAGCCATAAAACACAATTTTGGACTGCAGCTGTTCAATGTAAAGCTTATTTGGGTGCAGCAAGTGTTGACTGTTACCCAAGACAGCAGTGTGCATTTACTATATGCTCTTAAGGCCTTTTGCCTCTTGTATTTCATTTGGTATCAGTGGTATAAATTTAATTGCCTGCTGCATCGGGTCTATATTATGTCCTCAAAGAGGCATTCCATCGAACACCTCTTCATCGACCCTTAAAACACGAACTCTCAGAACAGCGAATGGTCACATCAGCGAATTCTTTCCCTGGGAAAGAAATTACTTGGCCATCCTTGTTAGGTTGCCGTTTTCCCCACAGTATTGCAATCTTGGAGTTGGGTATATTTAGTTGGGGGGCACAGCCCCACCACATTGGCGGGTGTGTGGGGCAAAGACCCCCACTTTGTAATGTTTGTAGTGATGCATTTTTTTTGTTAGGGCAAGCGATTACTTTCCCAGCGAAGAAATCGCTGATGTGGACGTTCACTGTTTTGAGATTTTGCGTTTTAAGGGTCGATGAAGAAGCGTTCGATGGAATGCCTCTTCGAGGATATAACACAGACCTGCTGCATCACATATAAACTGGAGATAGTGGTACAAATTATGAGACTACTGCTCCTAACCATCACAGCCTTCATTGGCTCTATGCCTTTACAATAAACTCCCTGTTTTGAAAATATGTAACTCCTTAAATACAGTTATTCAATTCTCATTTGTCCTGAAAAATAACTCTGGTGCTAAAAAACATAGTCATAGTGAACTGGTCAAGTTAGTGTTCAAGAAAATTGTAGTACATCCAGCTTTTTTCCAAACAGCAGCAACAAATACAAAGTTGGAACTGTAAAGCACCATTTATTCTACTCCCCAGGCCTATACTGTTCCAACATGAGCTAGGGACAAATGTCTTCATTAAAAACACGTATCTTAGTTTTGCATGAAATAAAACTGTGCATGACCATTGCTGGTAGCCATACTGCTATTTCTTGTTCTTTAATTTATCTGATCATGATGGAGGAAGAGAAATCATACACCACAGATGGCTGTGAAGCAAGGATCATAAACAAAATGACCTAACAACTATAATAAGTTATGTACCATGATATTACATGTGCATTAATATAGCAAAGCAGTTAAGACTTGATCCATTTTTAATTATTTTGTTTAGTGAAATATGCTGCTTTCAAGTCATTATATACAAATATTGCCTTAAGAAGTTTGATAGATGAGCACTTGTGTGGAACTTTTGAATATAATAGCTTATGCTGGCAGTTGTTTATGTTCTGTTGCTCACTTCACATACAAATATGTGGTATTCAAAGAATATTGCATTTGAACTTCGCCAGGGCTGCAGCCTCTTGGAAAAAGAATACAGACTTTTCATTGCCTGTTACTGAGTGTTCTTTCTCAAAGGTACCTTGGAGTGAGAATAATAAAGTAAGCAGGGTATGGGGTAGTGAAGCACCATGCATTTGGGGTACTGGGATCTTACACCTGGCCAAAAAAAGCACTTTGTGTAGTATTTGTTCTTTCTGGTAGGTTTGTTCCAATCAGTACAAAATTTAGTGCTTCTGTTTTGAGTGTAGAAGTACAAAAGATGTAACTTACAGGCAATATTTGCCAGACAACTGTGGTAAAAGCTCTGTAGTGTTGAGGAGTTATATCAGAACTACAAATATCTCTGTTGAGTGCATTCATATTATGATAGAATTAGGAAAACAAACTCTACAAAATGTCTAAAACTATAAAAATAAAAAAAACAGGTGACTAGGTGAGTACAATCCCTATCAGTCTGCAAACCTCACAGCATCATACCTCTCAACCTGGAAACATCAAAAATCTGGACAAGGCCCATGAAAACTAGGTACAAATCTGTACGCTGATTAACATAAAATTTGCATACATAATTATGTAACCTCACCCACTCTAATGGGATTGTGGGATACCAACTTTCAAATGAAAACTGAAGAACAGACAACCAAAATATGGCACCAGAGTCCCCCTGCAGCCATGCCAATGTCCCATTACCTGGCCATTTCGCCCATTTACCATAAACACTAATGTGGGCATATTGCTTTACTAATACAATGATTATTTGGATTTTATTTTTACATTTTACAGCCAAATGCACAAAATGCCGCGATGGTGCAGTGGTAGCGTTGTTGCCTCACAGCAAGAGGTTCTCCCGTTCGATTCTTGGCTGGAGTGCAGAGAGTGCCTTCTGTGTGGAGTCTACATGTCCTCCCCGCAGTTGGGTGGCGTTTGAAAGACATGCGCAAATGGGCGTGCCTTTGTTGAAAGTTGGATGTCGAGCTGGCACCTCGGCGTTCGTGAAAATCTACTGCCATTCATTAGTTGACCAGAGTTCTGTTGTGGCGACCCCTAACCGGGAAAAGCCAAAAGACAAACAACAGCCCAATGCACAAACACCAATAGACATCTGCTAAACAAAACACCACAATGAAAATAGACTTGGCATTAAAACATTTCTGCCCTTGAAACTCGCATTCATTGAAACAGCTCTGAAACCCACACCACATTCAAAGAAAATGCATTTGGCCAGTGGTGGATAAAGATTACCTTTGGGCTGTTTTCAAATCATTGGCCCCTTGCACACAAAACAAGAAACATACATGTTTTTTTTGATGCACCTTCCTGACTTTATTAAATTATATTCCTTGTATAATACAGCACACTTGTTAGACAGAGTGCATTTTACATTTATTGTTTGAACATTTTTCCAGTAGACTGTAGGCAATGAAACAAAATGCATGAACCAATAATGACAAAACCGCCCAGTTCAGAACATTTCCATCATAAAAGATTACTTCCAGTGTGTCCACAACCATACTATAAATAGAATGACAGTAGTGCAAGCCATAGGCATCTTGCACAGCTTCTCGCACTTATTTTTAATTTCATTTTTTTGGGGGGGCTACAAAAGGCAAACACCAGGGACACATTTTAAACATTGCTTGCATAATTTTGGAAAGTTGGTAGAATAAAATGTGTTACCACCATGCATTTCAATGGCTCAAACCCAGGATCCTGTACACTACATTAAGAGCAACATACCACTATGCCAAATCAGCAGTTTCATGAAAGATAGGAAGACAAACTTAAATGGCTATCATTTAGTGAATTCAGGTCTCACTTCTCACCATAGCTCTCAACATCTTTGCACAAAAAACCTGGACAAAGCCAATAATGGGGGAAAACAAATCCAGTTCTCACTTCTCACCATAGCTATCTCAATTCCTAGCACAAAAAACATGGACAAACCAATAATGGGGGAATACAGCCCCATAATATGTACAAATTTTAAATACTGATCTTATAAACTTAGAAAATTGCTAGAATAAAAGGTTTTGTGTTACCATTTATTTTCTGAAGAATATGAAGTCTGAAATTCAAATTCCTGTCATTATTTAATTAATTCAATCCTGCACTGCAGTGATTTCCACAAAAATCCTGAAAACCACAGATTTTATGAGGAACAGTCTGAGATGAAAAATATGAGGAACAAATTTACAAGTGGTGGCTACGGACTTTAGGCTCTTTTTACCCCTGTACCCAAGGAACAGGGTTTGATCCTGTGTACCTCTAGCCACCAGGTGTATTGCAATAGGGGCATTCACACACACACACACAGACACACACACACACACACACACACACACACACACACACACACACACACAATGCTTATAATTTAAGGAAACATATAATTTAAGCAGCTTATCTTCCTGTATGCCCTGTTCTAGAAATCTGTTGTAGAAAAAAAATTTAAGATAAATATAAAAATACCTGGTTGTGGGCCACTTAATGTAATTAATTATCTGCATAAATACTATTACTTCTAGTACTATTATTTATAATAATAATAATAATCATTTGTAATGTGATTTCACTGAAAATCTAGTCTCTGAAATTCAAGATGCAAGCACCGTCTAGCTAGATGAAACCATAAGAGCATCCCGAAAGCAAAATTAAAAAAAAAAAAACCTAATAAGTGATTAATGCCAGGATCCAAAGTGTTCTGCAAAGTATATAAACCTCATAAAATACTGAGCCTTCAATAGCCCTCCACTCTACCATTATAGGTCATAGCTGTTAATTTAGCAAAAGCTGAAATAAGGCACATTGTTGCTGTACTATGCATCAAGGTTAATACTTTAATAAGGAATAGCAGAATCTTTGGCATAAAAGATAAAATCAGTGCTTTTATGTATGAACCTAAGTTTATTTTTAATATTCAATCTATTATACAAAGAATAAAATACATAGTACATCTTTTGCATTAAATTATACAGTTCAGTGTACAGACTTTGAGGTAGTCTGCTGTCTGTAAACAATCCATTCATACTTCCCCAGATAGGATGTTTAATGCAAGACAGTTTAAAAAAAGACTAGTCTTTTCATAGTTGGTAACCAGCTTGGATTAGCTCTCAGTGTGTACTTGTAAATAAAGCATAAAGTAAGCGCCACCCTAAAACAATGGATTGCGTAAAATTAACGCAGTAGGAACCAAAGTATGTTGTACAACATGTATTTTCAACAGCCACAATGTTCCTTACAGGATTCATTCTTTTGTTCCCTGACAGCACACTTAATTCCCTTCATATTTGTCAGGCAGACTAAGTTACCATAGTACTTGGTGAGTGCAGTATACAGAAATGAATTTAAACTAATTCTGGATGACAGGATGGACACACCCACACTTTCTGAACATCAGCTTATTCACCAGCCAGAGCCTTCTAAACAATCCATTCCATTCTGAACATCAGCTTGCCGCCTTCTAAATAAAAATAAATCCTTGCCGTTCTTTCCGGCTGGTTCGTTCCCACTTGTAAAGCATTTGAACGAGACGGAAACCCGGAAATACGTGCGCTGCAAGCTCAATTCCGACAGGCTGGTAGCCCCACCGAGCCGACATCTCAGCTAAGCACGAAAAATAAAAATAAACAAAGTAAAAAAAAGAAAAAAATAAAGAAAAAATAAAGGAAATGAAGGGGTGCCACTCGGGAATCGTGGCACCCCATTATTTGGACCCCAAAACTTAGTAAAAACCAAGTAATTCAGGACAGTTGGGAGGTATGCACAGTATATACTACTGCAGTAGCTCAAAATGAGGATTGCAGGAGGTTCCTACCCTCTCCAGTATTTCTCTGTACATTAATATCAGTGCCCCTTTCATTTGGCTGATCCACTAGGTTACCTTGACCCTTTTACTCCAGTACGTCTGGTAAGTTTATTTTGTTATCTCTGGAGTCATCAGTCCTGGTCTGGCAAGGTTGCAACTGATGACCCCACAACAGAAGAAGTCACAGTAGGGGCTGATTGGAACGAAAGTCAAAAACTGTCTGGTCAACATGACTGAGTGAGGAGGAGGTTGTCAACAAATCATGCTGTAAAGTAAGTTACAGCCTTTCGGAAATAATTGCTTCATACAAAATCTGCTCATTTGCATATGAGATAGAGTTGTTTGCCATAACAGTGAATTAGCAAGAAAGAGATGAAGAAGTAATAACAGAACTTTAAACTTGGGAGTCTTTATTTCTGATGAGTCAAGGGCTGCATGAATAATCCTGGCTCTGCTAGATATGCAGGTTCCACATTTCAAAGTCAGTCTGGTCTGCTCAGTTAGGTGTCATTCACTACCAACAGGATGGTTTTACAAAAGCATTCATATGAAAACTTATACATGGGGGTTGGGGGTGGGCATCATTTTTAAGGTGTTTACCTTTCAGACACAAGGTATAGGGTTTCTTACCTTTCAGAAGCATGGCTAGGCTTAAAAATGCCCCATTAGGTCTTTAGCCTAGAAATTACCTAGTAGCCTATTTGCTCATTTTAATTTTCAGCTAAAACATGTTATAATGTGACTTATAAAATAAGTGTTATCTAAAGAGAAAGAAAAGCATTTATTTTAAAATGTCAATATTGACTTAATAGAAACTGTCTTAAAACTGCAAATCATGCATTCAGACAGCTAAGCTGAGTTTACATGCCATGTATTGTATTACAAATCATTCTGTTCCACCGTGGGAAAGTATATTCTTAAATGGCAAACCAGTCTTTCCAGCATACATTTCTGGAGAACAATGAAGGACTAAAACATGTAAAAATGTCCCAAAGTCAATGTAAATTTACAAAGAACCTTCAGAGTATGAAAGAATCCTAAGCTATGAAGTATTGCTATTTTTTTAAACACCTTTCTTGAATTATCACTTGTGACACAGGCAAATTTAAATTTATACAAAAGTATTCAAACTGTGTTAACAAATTAACATTAACAAACATTATATTTCACATATATTGCTATATATCATATAACCTAAGCAACATTACATAAATTTCAATTCTTGCCCCCTTTTTTAAACAAGAAACATCTTTATTCAACCATCACTTATGACATAGGCAATTATATATTTATATAAATGAAAACAAACCACATGGACACAATCCTAGTTGCAAGCATTTTACATCACAACCATACTGACACACTCCCAGTTGCAATCATTATACATCACTTATAATATTCCCAATCTTTTCAGTCAAACATTACTAGCTCATTTAAGTCCTGCCTTCTTTTAAATCTCATTCCCTCCCTGTATGTGTTGTTCCCACAATTCACATTTTTCCTATGAAGTTTGCTCCTACCCTTTTCTAAAGATCTCAGTTCCAGTTATTTTATCTCTGTTACTATATTCACTGCTTCTATTAAAGTTGGTTTAGATTTTGATCTCAAATTTCTAGTAACTGCTTTTTTGTCAGCCACTATAATTAGACACAGCAAGGCCTTATCATGTCTAGGCAATTCCGATTCTGTATCATAGCTCAGAAAAATTATCTTTCTCATCACACCAATCCACCCTCCCAGCATCTCTGACAGTGCATCCCGCAGGGAATCCTTAAAGTCTGCCAACCCACCGCACTCCCAAAAAATATATTCCCAAGTACCTCATTGTTCCCCATCATACCTGGTAATAAAACAACCTGGAGTAATTCCGCCAAAAGCAACCAGTAACCAGATATCAAGGCGAAAAAAACGGAGATCACACCCAGCAAAGTTAGTGCACAAAACTCTTTATTTAACGCTGCAGATACCACACGTTTTCATCCATAAAACCATAGACTTCATCAGAAATACTTTAATTAAAACCATTCATCTTATATACTAGAGACGCTACACCTGGAGGGCTTTCAGCTGCAATTGTGCTGTGTCCCCATCATACCTCCAACGTTTGCTGTCTACCTGAGGAAAAATTCTCTGGAGTCTACTTGGTGTATGAAAATATCTATGTAAACATTTCCAAGCAAAAATCCTAAATCTTTCAGATTTTGTTTTATATTTGGAGACACAGATATATCCATCCATTGTTTCTTCGTGAATTGCTTATTCAATCTCTCTTCCCAATCCTTTCTAACCTCCTCTGATTGCTTCTTATAGTTATCAAGCAATATTTTTGCTGTTTGTAACTAGCACAGGTCTTTACAATTAAACATATACACCTCCCCTGTCTTAGAAATGGAATCAAACTTCAGCTTATTCTAAGAAGACAGAAGCCTCTTTTGAAATAAGTACTTAAAATCTTTTAAAAACATTAATGGGAATGTTGTTCAGTATTGAAAGTCTCATTGAAAAAAATACAAAATTTTGAATAAAATGCATTATGTGCATTGTTATTGAATGTAACAATTCTGTTATGTAAACAAAACTCATGCAAGTAGCTTAAAAAAAGTACTTTATTCTTCAAATGACTAAGCTCCTTTTGTTCTTAACTTTATAAAGTCTGGTATGTAAACAAAATTCTTTAAGTAGTGTCACAAAGTACTTTATTCAAATGACTGCTATGACCACTCACTAATTATATGACTGGCCATTAATATTCTAAAATGAGCACACTGATTGGCCAGCCCAACCAGTGTGCTCAATGTAAATCTGAGAATATACGAACGGAAAAAGGTCCGGTTACCTGGACTTTTTTTTCCATTGTTATATTCTGTAAGTTTTATTTTTTTTAACAAAAATAATGTAATCCAGACTCCAGACATGAGAGAGACAGGATGGAGAAAATACTAGGAAAATCAGGTACGTTATTTAAAACTAAAGACACGTCCCTGATTTTCTTTGTATTTCCTCCATTCTCTCTCTCTCTCCTACCCCTAAACTGTCTGAAACTTTTTTTTTATTAAAAAAAAAAAAAAAAAAAAAAAAAAAAAATGGAGCAATGGAGACCTTCTTTTCTCCATTGTTTCCTTTCCAAAGCACTGACGTACTGGGTATGCATGGGAACGACGCAAGTCCCATATGCATGCACAGTACATCAAAAAAAGGCACCAGGATATTACCAGCTGCGGAAGGACTGTACGGCGCCATTATACAAATACATTATTTAAGAAAAGTAAGTATTTTTGTTCTTAAATAGTGTCATTGTATAATAGCAAGAACCGACTCCATGGTGTGCTTCGCCCTTGTGGTTAAATCACACCAACTATGGGTAAATCTTAATATACCACACCTGCATCATCGATTATTGCTTAAGTACTGCACAGAGCTACATCAGTTTCTATAGATCCTATTTCTGAGACCAAGTTTATTGCCAGTGGTCTTAAGCAAGACAAAAATTACACTCCTGATTTTAAATTTTCATAGAAGAACTTTATGTTATACTAAGAAGAGATCTTATGGTGTATTACTTGGACAAGAAAATAAGATTTTTTTTCAATAACCTATCAGTGAGGTTATTACACTACCTGTCCTTTCCCGTCACAATCATGTTTCTGCAAGTCACTTTACTGCTGTGTTGCTTGTCATGCTAACACTCAACATTTATTTTTACATGCCTTGTACTGAAGTGTGGTAAGTTATACACATACAGACACGCACACACATATATATATATATATATATATATATATATTCTCCAACAATTCTATATACAACTATTGACTGTCCACCTCCTAGTACTGTTTGGGAAGCTAACCAATTGCTGGGATTAACTGCTGCAGTGACCATTTCCAAAGAAGATAGTACATCTGTGTAAGGTGCTTAACTAAACAATAAGCTTCTCTCAAAGCTTTCTTCCCTTTAAGGAAATGGTACACAGTTATTTGCAATTTCTATATAATTTTGCAAAAATTCTAACTATTCGGATGATATATTTACATTTTGTCTTATTACCGTTGCTATTTTTATGCTAGTAAAAGTTTATTACACTCTTGGATGTCTATGCATGTTATACTTACATACTCTATGTACTTAAAGCTGTAGCATATAAATTAAATTTCTCATCCTACAACACTTTAATTGGACAGCTGATAGTAATAATGGTTAATATTTGTTGGCTTACTTGTACTTTCTGATTTAGTTGTATTTATGAAAACTGAATATATACTGCACTTGATTTGGTCAGAATACTGGTACAACCCTTTGTTAGTGTGTGTGTGTGTGTGTGTGTGTGTGTGTGTGTGTGTGTGTGTGTGTGTGCATGCTTAAGGGAGTTTCTCATTGCATGTTTGAGGTACAGTTACAAGGAAATGTATTATATACTAAGTCCAAAATTGGTGTACATCAGAGAATTTCCTGTTTTCTAAGGCAGTGAAATTAAGTTGTGGGGGACATGCTCTGAATTTGTAACAGCGAGTTTTGCACTTTGCTGCTACTTTACGAGGATCACATTTGCTTTGCTAAAGTTTTAGGACTCACACTGTTGAGTCTCAAATGTCCAGTACAACAGAATGTGTGAGTGTGTGTGTGCTTGTGTGTATGCACATGTATGAGTGTGTTTGTGTATGTATATGTGTATGTGTGTGTGTGGATATGTATATGTATAAATGTTTGTGTCTATATGTGTATGTGATTGTATGTATGCGTATCTACGTGTGTTTCTGTGTATGTATACATATATGTGTGTGTGTGTGTGTGTGTGTGTGTGTGTGTGTGTGTGTGTGTGTGTGTGTGTGTGTGTGCGTGCATGTGTGTTTCTCTGTGTGTTTACTGTACTTATCAACCTCTGACGGTGCAAAGACTGTTTGATGTAACTGAAAAATTCTAGCATTCCATATTTTAGGTCATTATATAGTATATTTTGTTTTCAGTCCTCGTAATCAAACCACACCAATTATGGGTAAATCCCGCATTTATGGATTATTGCTTAATTATTACCACAGATATACCTGTTAATACAAATACTGTTGAAGAGAGACAAACGTTTTAGTTACACACCACAAAAAACATTTATGATATGTTACTACATACTCAGTCCTACATGATCCATCTTTCTGCCCCTCTCTCTCTATTCTCTTATCCAGCCTTATATTCCCAGCCGCGCTCTCAACAGAACCTATTACAAGTCTATAAGCCTAATAAAAATATTGGCAAACTGCTCTACGGCCACTCCATCTCAAATGCCTGGAGCAAACTACCACTACATATCAGATCTATCATTAATTTCAGCTCATTCAGAATAGCACTTAAAGATACCTACCACAAGTCATGGTTATGTCCTTGCAATGACCTAACATAAAATATTTTTTCTACTTATTATGCAGTCTGCCTACCACTCACCCTACCATAACTGCAACATCTATACAATCAAATCGAATATAATAATGCAAACTGTTGTCCTACCTACTTCTACTATCCTACTCTTTAGCACACCTCCTACATAGGTGCTTATTGCCCCTAATTAACTCCAGTGCCTTTTTTCTTCCTGTTGCTACTTTTATCCGACCTCTCACTGCACCTCTCATCTACTCTTATCTAACCTCTCACTGCACCTCTCATCTACTCTTATCTAACCTCTCACTGCACCTCTCATCTACTCTTATCTAACCTCTCACTGCACCTCTCATCTACTCTTATCTAACCTCTCACTGCACCTCTCATCTACTCTTATCTAACCTCTCACTGCACCTCTCATCTACTCTTATCTAACCTCTCACTGCACCTCTCATCTACTCTTATCTAGCCTCTCACTGCACCTCTCATCTACTCTTATCTAACCTCTCACTGCACCTCTCATCTACTCTTATCTAACCTCTCACTGCACCTCTCATCTACTTTTATCTAACCTCTCACTGCACCCCTCTGCCTTGTTGACTTACTACTCCTATTATCATAGTATTTTTCTTCCCGCACTATTACACACCTTATTTAGGCAGCTCTCCATCTGTAGTACCATTGGCTAGAATGTATGATGTGCAACATTTTTAGTTATTTGTCTCTTTTGAAAAAAATATTTGTTGGTATTGTCATATATATATTTAACTTTATAAATGTTACTTTTTTAACCATATTAAGAAATCTTATAACTGTTTATCTACTACTATTTTTTTTAATCTGCTGTTTTGTTATGGAGCTTTTCTCCTCGGGTCTCCACTGAAAAGGGGTCTCTACCCAGTCAGACCAACCCGGTTAACAAATGTCAAATAAAAATAAATAAATACCTGGTCAAATCTGACAGGAAAAATGGCAACCCCCTTACCCTAGGTTTTTCACTTACCTGAGGGATGTTATCCTTTGCAGAAAGCTATGCATAAGTTAATCTTTCTCCTTTATACTGAATGCATTATATACACATCTAAGCCAAAATGACTCCCGTACAAGGATTTAAAAAGATAAAGAAGCACAGAGAGTCCTTAAGAAGCTGTTGATAGAATACCAGTAAACATTTAATGATAGCAGATCTATGTATGCATTCCACTAAAGAAATACCAGTAAACATTTAATGATAGCAGATCTATGTATGCATTCCACTAAAGAAATACCAGTAAACATATAATGATAGCAGATCTACGTATGCATTCCATCAAAGAAATACCAGTAAACATATAATGATAGCAGATCTACGTATGCATTCCATCAAAGAAATACCAGTAAACATATAATGATAGCAGATCTACGTATGCATTCCATCAAAGAAATACCAGTAAACATATAATGATAGCAGATCTACGTATGCATTCCACTAAAGAAAAAGTAGGTTTAATACAAGTCCTTACTTACCATATAATGCAAAATGGAATTAAGCATATAGCAGCAGCTAAAATGAATGAAAACCCAGAAAACCACAAAACCGTGGATGCATAAATACTGTTGAACACAGCCAGTGAAACTGTAGTGCTCAAACTTTCAAGGCACGCCACACAAGCAAACAGAGCACCTGCAAAAAGAAAGTAAGAAATAATGAATAATGCATTCCTTCTCCCCGCTATTACTGTAAATTTAAGAAATATGCTACAGTTCACAACCAATGATGCACAGGGTGATTTGTAAGCTGTTTATTAAAAATGCTTAAGGAATACATTTGTGTTACACAATATTTGATCTTGCTTAATGTTGCATTCATCAGTTTTATGCAGGGTAAGATGCAAAAGACAGTGACATTAAACAGCCTTGGTAATTTTTATCAGTATCTACAGAAGACTGTTGTTGTTGTCTTTCGGCTTTTCCCGGTTAGGGGTCGCCACAGTGGAACTCCGGTCCGCTAATGATTGGCAGTAGATTTTGATGAATGCCGAGGTGCCAGCTCGACTTTCAACCTTCAACGAAGGCACGCCCATTTACGCATGTCTTTCGAACACCCACCCAACTGTGGGGAGGACATGCAGTCTCCACACAGAAGGCACTCCCCGCACTCCAACCGAGAAATGAACGGGAGAACCTCTTGCTGTGAGGCAACAACGCTACTGCTGCGCCATCAGTATCTACAGAAGACTGCTGTATATGAAAAGCTCTCTGTACCACATACATACCTACTTTAGTTTTGATTTTTTTAAGGTCGAGCTACTTACATTATAAAATAATTTCAGATCTGAAATGGGTTTTTAAACAGTATGCATGCGGTTTTAATCATTCACAGTCTTTTGTTTTATTTTGCATAGGACTAAGCAGTTTACTTTAAGTAAATAAACAAATTAAATAAGTTTGTCAAAGTATTGCCCCATGCCAAAATAAAGCTTCATGTTCTTTTAATTGGTCCTTTTCAGAATTGTACACATTTATTTTCAGTCATTGAGCCTATTCAGAATTGTACACATTTTTTCAATACAAAAAGATGAACCTGTATTACATGCACACCTGGTAAAAGTGTACAATGTGTATGGCAGTGGCAGTCTGAGGTAACTAACAGTTCTTAGTAAATACAGAGATGCTGGGGTGAGAAGCATGCCCACTTGTGTATTTAATGGTGAAAATGATGAAAGGGGAACCGATTAAAGTTCTACTGATCACTCATATATCAAAAGTATGACATACATACATAGGTAAATTACACGCTCACATACATGTATATGTTTGTGTGTGTACATATACATATGAAATATGGGCGAACCACCATAGAAGAACAAATAGTAAAAAAGGAACAATAAAACTTTATTTCGACAATCAGTTTCTCAGGTACCGGACAAGCGCTTTAGGTTTAAAGCCTTCTTCAGATCCTAAGAATGCAGGTCCTGAGATCACTTATTTTAAAAATTTTAGACCAATCAAATCAAAAACTCTTGTCCAAAAGGTGTATTTCACAAAAAACTAAGAGAAATCCAATTAAAAACAGTGTCCCTTATCCACTTTCCTTCTTCATCCAATCCAAAGTGCAAGATCCAACGATACTTTTCTTTCCACCTATCAAATGTTATTATTAATTCTTCTTGCTTTCAGCCTCCTCAAATCAGACAACAGCCAAAACACTCCAATGGAACAATTTTGCACCTTCATTATGACCCATCACAAAATTTCTAAACTTTCTGGTTCCATCATAAGAAATCAACACAAAGTAAATACTTTATGCTATTCCCCTTGGCTTCAATATACAAACGGAGATCCTATGAACATTTCCAAATATTTTTTGGCAACTTCAGACCTTCACTTCTCATTGTAAACATGCTCATCCATCAATTAACTTCATTGAATGGAATCACACCTCTTTGATAGCCAATTGTACCACATCATTGGGTTAGACATTCATCCTCAAAGCTTTGAGTGGATTGCATAGTTTTCTTTTTTCTTGCAAACTATTTTCAGGCATTCTTATTGAGCAACCAATGTTATGTGGAGAACACAGCATCCAGCTAATCAGATCTTATGACTTGCTCTTTCTATACCGTCAGCCTCCAATCATGCGGGAGACTTCTTTTGACCAATATACTATAAAGAAGCGGACGCCTAGTAGTTAGTAGTAGTACATATACATGTACACACACACACACACACACACACACACACACACACACACACACACACACACACACACACACACACAGCGCACATATGTACGTGTGTATAAATATATGTGTATGTGTATGTACATGTATACTTATTTATATATATATATATATATATATATATATATATATATATATATATATATATATATATATATATATATACAGTGGGTAAGAAAAGTGTACACACCCCTGTTAAAATGCCAGGTTTTTGTGATATAAAAAAATGAGACCACAATAAATCATTTCAAAACTTTTCCCACCTTTAATGTGACCTATAACCTGTACCATTCAGTTGAAAAACAAATCTGTAAGGAGAAAAAATATAAAAAATAAAAAATGCACAATAAGCTGGTTGCATACGTGCACACACCCTTAAACTAATACTTTGTTGAAGCACCTTTTGATTTAATTACAACAACATCTCTTGTGCACAGCCCTCTACAGGTCACCCCACAGATTTTCTATTGGATTTAGGTCTGGGGTCCGGCTGGGGCATTCCAAAACTTTAATTTTCTTCTGGTGAAGCCATTCTTTTTTTTATCTGGATGTATGCTTGGGGTCATTGTAGTGCTGAAAGGTGAAATTCTTCTTCATCTTCAGCTTTCTAGCTGGTGCCTGAAGATTTTGGGCCAAGAGTGACTGGTGTTTGGAACTGTTCATAATTCCCTGCACCTTGACTAAAACCCCAGTTCCAGCTGAAGAAAAGCAACCCCAAAGCATGATACTGCCACCACCATGCTTCACCGTGGGGATGGTGTTCTTTTGGTGATGCAAAGTGGGTTTTTTGGCGCCAAATGTACCTTTTGGAATTGTGGCCAAAAAGTTTAACCTTGGTCTCATCAGACCATAACACATTTTCCCACATGCTTTTGGAAGACTTGATGTATTGTTTTGCAAATTTTAACCGGGCCTGGATGTTTTTCTGTGCAAGAAAAGGCTTCCATCTTGCAACCCTACCCCATAGCCCAGACATATGGGAGATTGTTGTCACATGTAGTACACAACCAGTACTTGCCCGAAATTCCTGTAGCTCCTTTAGTATTGCTGTAGGTCTCTTGGCAGCCTCCCTGACCAGTTTTCATCTTGTCTTTTTATCAATTTTGGATGGACGTCCAGTTCTTTGCAATATCACTGTTGTCCCATATTTTCTCCACTTTTTGATGACTGTCTTCATTGTGTTCTATGGTATATCCAATGCTGTGGAAATTTTTTTGTACCCCTCTCCTAACTGATACCTTTCAACAATGAGATCCCTTTGATGTTTTGTAAGCTTTCTGCGAACCATGGCTTTTGCTGTAGCAGCCAACTGAGTAAATGTCAGGAAAATCCTACTAGGATAGCTGAACTTTATTTGTGGTTAATCAGAGTCTCTAATTGGTGGCAGGTGTGAACCCAAGAAGACTGAATGCTGTAATTAAATCAAAAGGTGCGTCAACAAAGTATTAGTTTAAGGGTGTGCACACTTATGCAACCAGCTTACTGTAAGTTTATTTTTTATATTTTTTTCCCCTAACAGATTTGATTGTTTTTCAATTGAATTGTACAGGTTATAGGTCACATTAAAGGTGGGAAAAGTTTTGAAATGATTGATTGTGGTCTCATTTTTTTATATCACAAAAACCTGGCATTTTAACAGGGGTGTGTACACTTTTTATATCCACTGTATATATAGATATGGTTGTCGGTCATTGATACAAATAGCCATTTATTTGACAGCGTGTTCAGGTAGTGATAAAAATGAGTGTGGAATTATTTGTCAAATGCAGGAAGTCTGAGTATGTGTAATTTCACTAAGTGGGATTGGGATGGAACTATGTGCGAGTGTTGGCAGTTAAGATTAAAGTACCAGCTAATTAAGGGGGATAGATTTAGTGGTGTGTGTGTGTGTGCACGCATGCGCGTGCACGCATGTATGTGTTGAAGTGTGTGTGCATGTGTTTGTGGGTTAGGATTAGAAGTAGGAGTTATATTAAGGAACAGATTTACAGTTGTGCATGTGTGCTGATGTATGTGATGTGTCTATGAGTGTGTTGTGTAATGGTAGCGTTATGAAGAAGGTTTTTCTAAGGTAAGATGTAAGGTTAGGGTTAAGGACAGGGGTAGGGTTAGGGATAGGATTAGGATTAGCATAACAATATTTACTGACCAGAGTGTCCAGAACAGAGAACATACAGCCTCAGGTCTGAGAATATGTCTGTTAAATAATATATCAGTCTTTCACCCAGTGTGCCCAGGCACATTTATGATCATGCTTGTGTTTCATCATGGTGTTTAAGGAAAATGCATAGACGTCACAAAACAATTTGGTCTTTAGCTTAAATCAAGCAAGTTGTTACTCCCACCCATGTCCTTCCAGGTGTACCTAGCATTCCCTTCACAAGTATTAAAGCTAACAAAATCTATCGCCATGCCCATGGTCTATAAGAAGGCCGATTGCGCTGAACAGCTGTTAGGCACATATATACAAACAACAGACAGCATTTCCCATCCGCAAATCTCAGCCACATTGAGGTAACCCTGTCATTTACTGGCCCAAACTGCAACAGAGCAACACCCAGTTGAGACAAGTCTAGTTCCAGAATCAATGCCATGTGTATCACCTAAAATAGCTGGTAAATTTTAATATCTACACAAGCTCTGTCTTATTCTCCTCCAGTAATAAGGTAGCAACCCAGGTTATAAGAGCCAGTTTCCATCATCCAGGTCCAGTCCAACTTAATTTATCCTTCTTCTGTCTGCCGCTTGAGTGGCATGACATCTGATTCCCATCCTATGACTTGTGGTTTGTTACAGAGGTGCAATAAGGGGGTTCAGTGCCTAGGGAGACATACCTCTTTTGTGCCAAGACCCCTCCCTGGCTCTTATTCCTAGTCCCACCCCACAACAGTGAGGTTGGTCACATGGTAATATGCAGTATTCTGAAACAGATTACAGTTGAGACATTGGGGGAGTGGTGTCTAGCTGGAATTGCGATGTTTTGATTTGCATTTTATAGCAACAGAGAAATAACATACAAGTTAAAATAGACTTATTGGTAGCAGTATTTCACAATTGGAGTGAAGCTGTGACACAAAGTACAGCGCTTTAAAATGCCCGCAGACACTGATGTTTTTATCACTGTATTCTTGAATTACAAAATGGCACAGATGGCACAAACACATAGGTAGTAAGAGAATGGTGCTGTGCACTGACAACCCTATTCTACAATGTCCAAATAAGTGGTGCAGTAGTGCTCTGAATAAAAACCAAATAAAATAAAAGAGTACAAACGTTGCGAGTCCACAGTACTATTCTACAATGCCTGATGGGGGAGGAGTTATTAAAGTGGAGTAACCCAAAATATTATATTAAAAAACAAAGCACTGCTGGAGTGGAATTTAAGACATAAAGTAAGACTGTCTTCAGAACATACTGTACTGATTCTGTTGACTAAGCAGGCACAAAAAAGGACCCAAATCACAGTAAATGAAGCCAAAAGCAAAAGCAAAAAAATCTAAAAGGAAAAACTCAGACTTCAAAAATGCCAAGGGACTTTATTAAGATGCAAAGCACTGAAAAAGTGTCTTAATCTGAAAGCTTTGCATCTTAATAAAGTTCCTTGATGTTTTTGAAGTCTGAGATTTCCTTCTGTTGACTAATCAGCCATACTCCGATTTTTCAATTTCCAAACATCAGCAGAATAACAGTTATGAAACACGTATACAACCTATCTCATAAAATAGGCATCACCATGCAACCTACAGTTACCTCAACAGGTATCTCATTGACAAGGTTTTCTGCTTAAAAGTTACATGAAATGAAATCCTTGCAAAAGCATATGTGTAACTGCCTTCATGGGCGTCCTTCAAATAAACTCTTTTCGTATTAAAATGCAGCCTAGCTGTTCTCTGTTTAGTTAATTGTGAGACTTCACAGTACGGATGTTTCAATATAGCATTTGAGAGGTGGGGAGAGTATCTACGTAACGTAAACTTACTATGTTCTAACAAGAAACAATACATTGTTTCCATTAAATTACATAGCAACTAACACAGGCAACTTCTGGTAAAAACGTACCATTTTCCAAACTCACCAAATTGCTAACCATAAATGTTCCAAATGTGATACAGTACTACCAACAAGAAATGCCCCCTCAAGCAATGATGCAGAAATGGTCCACCCTTCCTTTTTTCCATCAAATGCTCTCTGGTTAACCCTGTTACAGACAGCAACTTTTCCAATGGACAAAGCAACAACCAATAACTTTTAGGAAAATAAATAACTACAAAAGTAAACTTTCAGAGGCTCGTTAGGGAGTTGGAGCACAATGCACCACAGAAAGAGAGGCAGGCATCACCCTGAGTCTGACAGCTTGGTTTCTTGCATGCCTCAGTACGTCAACCAACATTTTGGTGAGCAAGGATAACAAAGTTTATTCATTCAACTTTTTAACTGCGATGTAAAGTACCAGATACCTCCCCCGCCATCATCCTAACAATACCATCATGACATCAAAGCTCAGGCACCCTTCCCTGCTATAACTGAACCAATTTTCAGAGCTCAACATTAAAGTCTTCATTGCACTCTTTACCTGTCAAAGTCTGTGGCATGTTACAAGATATTTTCTCCTACTTTGGTCAGCTGTGTAGTTATATTAAAAAGTTGAGGTGTATATTATTAGCAACACACTAACAGCCGCTGGCCAGAGCCCTATTCTATGATGTTTGATGAAAGGGCAGGAGCAGGGGTACCAACTGCAGCTGTGACATTTTTTATTGCTTGTAGCAAAAAAGAAGTAATACAAAGTAGAGATGGCTTCCCTTGTGTCCTTGTGTTTGGCTTTTTGTCTTAGCCTGACAGAGGGAAAGTTGGTAGATTATATGTGAGTTTTGGTTTCCATCCTCACAATTGCTCAAAGGAAAATGGGAGAGATTACAAAACATTTTGAAAAGAATTTGAACAAAAGTTACATTTTTTTGACTACTGGTGCTCCCCGCAAGTTGACAGTCAGGGCAGCAGCCCTGTCTTCCCCAAAATTCCTATGGATCTCTTTTTGGAGCTGACGCCTCAATGGCTATGTGGATCACCTAGCCTCGAGGCATCCAGAAGAAAATGCCAGTGCCAAGCCTTTCTTAGGGAATGGGTCTCAGTATCCCTATTCCATGTGACTTTTTCTGATTCTTTAACTGAACCATTATGGGGACATGCTCAATCACTGTTTGTCACAATACACATAAGGAATAAAATATGTCAGTTAAGAAAATGATTTTTCTGTGTCCTTTTTCTAAATTTGCATAAAGCATCGTATTAGTGTCCATTATTACAAGAGATATGTAAAATGCTGATGGCTTTAGTTTACAACTGACTTTAGAATGAAAACTAAAACGATTGTTAGATCTTACAGAACAAAAATTTTTTTCGGGGTGGTGAAGGAGCAGAATGCATCATAAAAACATATATTATCATACAATACATCACTGCGGTGGTGGTGCTGCGGTAGCATTGTCGCCTCACAGTTAGACGTTGCCCGTTCGATTTTCAGTTAGAGTGTCTTCTGTGTGGCAACATGCGTGAACGGGCGTTCCTTCGTTGAAGGTTGCGCGTTAGGCCCGGCAAGCCAGCACGTAAAACTCTACTGCCAATCATTAGCGGACCGGAGTTCCGCTGTGGCGACCCCTAACCGGGAAAAGCCGAAAGACACAAACAAACATCATACAATACATCCATTGTTAAATTTATTTAGCAATTATGCACTACAATATATATTTCAGAATGGATGTAAGTCACATAAAAATGGTGTGAATTATGAGGGGGCTGCCCCATGGTAAAGGAAAGGAGTAACCCATCACAGTAGGGGACCCTTAGCAGACACACCATATGGGTTATAGGCTTATTTTCACTGGTGGCTTTGGCTGCATCCACAGCTTACCATCTTGCTGGCAGCATGTATGTTGCATGCATCTGCCTGGAAGTATTGCACATGAGGCTGCTTAAGTTAACAGATACCCCCCGCCCCTCGGTCATACTGAAGAAATCTGCAGACATACAAACGCACATTCTTCAGTGGTAGTGATAGCAGTAGTAGTTACAGAATCAAAACAGCCTGAAGCTGAAGGATCTGGATGTCTGTCACAGGGTCAGAGAATCAAGGGAGTGGAACAAAAAGCACTAATAAGAAACAAGTAAGGAAAGACACAGGTGATGTTAGCAACTGGTACACATATAAGCCAGTGACACTGCTTCCTTCAGTTGCAAAGCTGCTTAACAGATTAATACACAAGGTTCACAAGTAAATACTAGACAATCAGTTTGCAGACTACAACATGCCTAGCTAACAATCAGACAGTGACCACAGGTTCATAGGTAGGTACTAGGCTATCGGCCCTAGGGACTATATAAGCCTAGCCAAAAAGGTAACCTGGCTTTTCCCATCCAAGAAAATTATTTACCTGTGCCCCTGTCGAGCAGAGCCACAGAAGTGATCCCCGGGGTGAATTTCCTATTTCCCATCATATCATCAAGATTTTTCTTGAAGAGTGCTAATGAGGAGCTTTGCTTGATAGATAAGTAGTTTGTTCAAGAGTATGGGAAGCCTCTGGGACAGGAATCTATCCCTCCAGCATGTTCTGTTTATTGCAGTGACAAGGTTTAGGTCCCTAGGGCGTGTAGCTCAGAGGGGTTGGGATTTCTTTAAGTGGAACATGTCCAACAGCTCTGGGTTTGACATACCTTTGTATGTTAGACAGAGATTGCCTCTGAGTAGGCGATATGCAAAGGAGTAAAGCTGGAGTTTTTTGAGACGGTCTGCATAGGGCATCTGTTTGAGGCCAGTAATCCTTTTTGTGAGGTATTTCTGCGGCCTTTCAGTTGTTGTAGATGTCTTGCAAGGTACATACCAAAAGGGGCATTGTACTCTATAATGGGTCTAATGAGTGATGAGTAGAGGGAAACAATGACCTCTTTTTTCCTGGATGAGAAGCCTTTTGTGATGAGGTGTGCCACGTAAAAGGATTTCCTGACTACTGTGGTGATATGATTATTAATGGATAGACTACTGTCCACCTGTGTCCCAAGGTCTCATCACACTTTCGGTGTTAAGTAGACTACAGCCTATGTGGTAGTTCATGGATACAGAGTTTTTACCAAAAGGGATGACAATGCACCTTTTGGCACTGAGCTTGAGGCCATGGCTTTGACACCAGGCACCTGTGTCAGTGAGGCCCTTTTGTAGGATGTCCACATTGTTAGGAGTTTCAATTATGGCTCCTAGTTTGCAGTCATCTGCGAACTTCGTTAGCCAATGGCCTTCTGTGTTAGCCTGTACTTCAGAGAAGTAGATACTAAACAGGAGAGGACCCAGGACTGAACTCTGTGGTACTCCACATGTCACTGGTCTGAAGTCGGATTTGGAGTCTGCTACTTTCACAGTGTGGGTTCTGTCAGTGAGCCAGTTGGCAACCCATCTTGTGACATACCTAGTTCAGGGAGTTTATCTATAATTTCAGAGTGAGGGATGGTGTAGAAAGCCTTGGCAAGATCTAGACAGGCTGTGTGAACCACCTTACCCTCATCTATGGCTTTGGTGACTGCTTCAAAGAAGTCTATCAGGTTTAGGAGACATGATCTGCCTTTTACAAACCCAAACTGGGTGGGGTCCAGAGTTTGGAGATTAACAATGTCTTTGTTTATTCCATGATGATACGTTCCATGGCCTTGCAGACCAGGCTTGTCAGGCTAATGGGACGATAGTTCTCGGGGTCTGTGCTGGACCCCCCTTTGTGGAGTGGGATAACTGTCACTGTGCACCATTCAGTGGGCACAAAGCCTGAGGTGAGGCTATGATTTAATATGGAACTTAGGTGGGGTGCCAGTTCGTGTAGAACGCAGCCTGGGATGTTGTCAAGTCCCATGGATGCTGTGCTCTTGGCTTTGGAGAGTGTGTTTTTTTTCCCATGCACCCATGATTACAGGAACTTTGCATTCTTCTGGTATGGAGATGGGCTATTTAGGGGGTGGGGGGGGGGTAAAGTTAGCACTGAACCTATCTGCCAGGATGTTGGCAATATCAGTTGGCTCTGTATATTTAGTGCCGTTGTGCTGTAACCCAGAGCAGATTTGAGTGCTGCCATTAAGATTCTTGACATAACTATAGAATGCTTTGTGGCTGTCTTTAGAAACAGTGGTGATTTTGTTTTCGTAACTAGCTTTGGAGGATTTTATGAGGGATCTCAGCTTCTTACTCAGGCTGACCACGGATTTCTCCAACATGAGATTTTACTCTTTTTTGCAGCAGTTTCTTTCTTCTGTTGTAGAGTTTGTTTATGGCAGGGGACCACCAGATTGGCTTCCTTTTTTTGGAGGATAGTATCTTGGTTCTGTTAGGGACAGCACGATCCATGCACTCGTGTAAGTGCCTATAAAGTGCATTTGTGTAGGATTCAGCAGTCGTACCTCTATTGTCCGTCGGCATCGGTGTCGTGAAGTTTGCCACTTCTGTCTTAAGAAGCGTGAAGTTGGCTTTGGAGAAATTTTTTACAGTGGTATCCCTAATGGCGGAGGGGTGGGTGGGTGGGATGTGGACATCTAGGGTGATTAGCTTGTGGTCAGATCTGACCAATGAGAAATTGACCTCTGGTGTGGGACACTGGTTGCCCATGTTCGTAATGACCAGGTCTAGGATATTGCTGCCCCTGGTGGGGGTGTCGATAAGTTGATCCAAGGCAACGGAATTTATGAATTCCAGAAAACATTGAGCAAAAGAGTTGGTACATGAGTAATTTTCCCTGTTAATGGTGGGGTAGTTGAAATCGCCCATTATTAGGGTGTTAGGTTGTACCCTAACATTTTCCAGTGTATCAAGAAATGAGAAGTGGGAATCCTGGGGCATAGTGGGGATCTGTAGCAAGCTACAATTTAGATTGTGGTCTTGCCCAGAGTTAGTTGCACTTGGATAATCTCGGACGCATTATGCTGAGCAACTGGCCTGGAGGTGTGGATATCCTTAATGAATATGGACAATCCTCCACCTTTAGTGTTTTGGTCTAGGTTACGTGCCCGAAAGGTGTGGTATGAATTATAGCCTGGTAATGCAGGGGTACTCTCTGGAGCCTTGAACCAGGTCTCTGTCACTGCACAGATGTCGATGTTCTCTAATTTAAGGAGTGCCTCAAGTGAGTGCATTTTGAGGTTTAGACTTCTAGCATTGAGTAGCATTACCCTCAGATTTTGCTTGCTTGTACTTGTTATGGTGGAGAATTTGTCATTTGAGCCTTGCCTAAAAAAGGCACTATAGGGGTAGCAAGAGCCTTAGCCAGTATCCGGAATCCCAAGGGTGACAGGTGCAGGCCATCTCTGGCAAAGCATCGTGGTCTGTCGATCATGTTATCCCAGGCAGACAGATACTTGATCCCTAAGCCTGAAACCAGAGGCTTAGGCAATTGTTGAAGTCAATCATTTTGTTCTTGTACTGTGGTATCATTCTGGGTGATGGCAGGATGCTACTCACGGCTAGGGTCATACCTGCCTGGGCTATAAGATTGGAGAGCTCCTCCATGTCTCTTTTCATGTAGTCCAGGGAGGTACATCTCAGGTCATTCACACCAACATGGACAATGACAGAGTCAAATTTGTACTTGTTGTGGAGTGACCTTAGTGCGTGCGTTATGTGGTAGATCCTGGCAGCTGACAGTAATTTTCTCCTTGTTTAGCCTGGTGAGTGGAACATCAGTCTGCCTGACTATAGAGTCACCTATGAGTGTTGCGTACGTTCGTATACCTTATGGGCTGTGGTTGAGTGGCACACTGAGTTTGTGGGCTATGTGTCATTTGGGTTGTGTTGGGGGGGTGAAGTTTGCATGCATTTCTGCTTTGGAGGTCTCTGTTGCTTGGGCAGATTTTTATTGACAGTCTCCATTAATGTAGGTGTGTGTTTTGTGTTTCTATGTGTGTAGGTTTTGAGGGACTTTGTGATGAGTGTGGTGTGGTGCAAGTGTTTACCCTCTCCTCTTGACTGTCTAGTCCAGTCTTAGGTGAAGAGAGCTTTGCTTCCAGTTTGGCTATATAAGTGCATCTCTCACAGGTTGTAGTGTTGGGTAGTAGGAGGAAAGGGTTGTCTGTGTACATGAGGCAATTGCTGCATTGCCCCAAGATGCCCAGATTCATCAGGTAGACAGGAGAAAACACTGGGAGCTGACCAATAGACATGCCTGGATAGGTGCTTATTTATTAAGTACTAAAAACTGTTTTTCTCTAGACAAGTGAGGAAAGTTGAGTGCTGTAGTAATTTGTAGCTTACTTAGTGCTTACAATGAACAAGTGCTGAGCTCAAAGAAACAGATTTGAGTGCTAAAACTAAAAAAAACTGGCTAGTTCTAAGGGAAAATTTGAAGAGCAGACTTTATGGCTTGGGAATAGTTTAACCCTGATGCATAAAGTGTATTTTTTTTTTAATGTAGCAATAGCAAATGAGCAAACCGATTTAAACAAATTAACCAATAAAAAGCTAAAAACTGAGCCCTGTTCCAGCAGTGTTCGATCAGACAAGTTCTAACTGCACACTCCTTCTACTAGGGTGCAGGGGAACCTTCTCCAAATAAAGATGGCCTGGATTAGTGCTCAAGTTATACAAACAAAGCTAGATTCAGCAGGTCTGAATCTAGTCTATGCTACAGCAAACAAGGCAAACCAATTTCAGAAAGAAACAGTTCAAATAAGCAGGCACAATAAGCCTTTAACCAGAAACTCCCATCTCAGAAGGGCAGAATCAACCCTCTCCTCCCACAAGAGTGCAAACCACACCTTCTTAATGTAAAATAACTGGCCCTAAGCTCAAGTGCTTAAACCAGAACTAATACACTTTTAGAATAACAGACACTAAGCCTTTAGTCGGCAACTCCCAACTTAGAAGGATGCAAGCTACCTGTTCTGCCACAACAGTGCAGACCAGAAACCTTCTTAATGTAAAACAACTGGTCTGAAGCCCAAGTGCTTAAACCAAAGGCTTAGAATAACAGAGGAGACTCATACCCTGTACTTCGTTCTTCTGATGTAAACAGCTTAGCCATTAAGCCAACCCTCAAAGTCATGTGACATCTCGTCAGTACACTTATGGTATGGATACTGAATTGACCGAAACTGTGCATCATGTTCACTAAAATCTGGATTATAACACATTTATTTCCCCTTTGTTTGCATGAAATATAACTTCTGAGAGTTTGTACTGGACAACTGTTGGACTTCATGTTGGGAATCTCAAGCAGTTTGATTAACACATTTTAAGGAAGAAGTGATTACATTGTTGTTCACTGTAGTAGAAATGGTTTAGCTAAATCTGAGTAAGGAATGCCACAAAGCTCTGTCCTGGAAGAGCTCATATTTACTATCTTTATACATTATCTGTGATGTATGCCTACACATCCAAGTTTAACTATTAAAACAGATACATGTTCGTACCATACAATTACTTCATCAAATTAATCTAAGTTTATCCTCCCTGGATGCAAGCCTGAAATATGATACCTTTTTTAATGGCTATAGGTTCCTAGGTTGTTACTAGACTAATGACCACTACAGCCCAGTTTCTAGATTGTTACTAGACTAATGACCACTACAGCCCAGTTCCTAGGTTGTTACTAGTCTAATGACCACTACAGCCCAGTTCCTAGGTTGTTAGTAGACTAATGACCACTACAGCCCAGTTCCTAGATTGTTACTAATGACCACTGCAGCCCAGTTCTTAGGTTGTTACTAGACTAATGACCACTACAGCCCAGTTCCTAGGTTCTTACTAGACTAATGACCACTACAGCCCAGTTCCAAGGTTGTTACTAGACTAATGACCACTACAGCCCTTACCAGCCTAGCTGCATACCCTAAATAATTTTGGTCCCCAAGTATCATGGGGATCTTTTCCAGGGGGGGGGCATGTTAGTAGGGAGGTAAGCAAGGATTTGTAGGGGTGTGGTGTTAGGATACTCTTTTCTTATTGAAGGCCTCTGTCCATAAGGGACATGGGGACAGACAGGGGCTAAATTTATGAATTCTCATCCAATTGTCAAAGTTTCATTTGAATAGGCCCAGGGATGAACTCTGTTTTACATGGATGGGGAGCCTATTCCATAGTGCGGGGATCCTTTGAGACACATATCTGTCCCTCCCAGCATGTTCTGTTATGTCACAAGCGCAGTTCAGATCCCTGTATTTAATGTTTCTGGTGCTGTTTGTTTTGAACATATGAAAAAGGTCCATCAGGGCTAGGTCTGAGGAAGCCTTGTAAGCCAGGCAAACATCCCTTCTCAACAGCATGTAGGAGACTGAATACAGAGACAGAGCCTTTAGCCGATTAGTGAAGGACAGGATGCTCATGCCCAGAATTCTCCTGGTGAGAAACGTTTGTAGACATTCCAACTGTCGCAAGTGTCTGGTTTGATAAATGCCAAAGGGAGCATTGTATTCAATGATAGGTCTGATATGGGCCACGTGGAGTGGTAGTATAAATTCCTTGGACCTAGATGACATACCCTTACCTATAAGTCAGGCGACATAGAATGATTTTCTTATTATCTTAGCTACATGTTGATCAAAGGCCAGACTGCTGTCTACATATGTTCCCAGATCCCTTAGTATTGGGCTGACACTTAGGAGTGTTTTATCAATGGAGAAATTAACTTTGGTAGACATTTCCCAAAAGACATTATATTGCATTTTCTTAGTAATGAGTTTTAGCCCATCGCGTTGGTATCAGTTATTTATGTGTGTTAAACCCTAAAGTAACATACTGGTGTTTTGGGGGGGGTCAATTATAACTCCCAGTTTACAGTCACCTGTGAACTTAGTGAGCCGGAGGCCTTGAATGTTAGCCTTGATTTCCAAGAAGTAGATGCCAAACAGGACTGGGCTCAGCATGGAGCCCTGGGGTATTGCGCTGGTGACACATCTCTTGGTAGAGGTGGTCTCACCAATCCTGACTTCTTGGGTCCTGTCTGTGGTAGGGATTTATGCCTAGCTCAGAGAGCTTGTCAACAATGCCTGAGTGGAGTATTGTATAAAATTTCTTGGCCAGGTCAAGATAAGCAGTATCAGAGTTTTACCCTCATCAATTGCCTTGGTGACCCTCTCAAAGAAGCTAACCAGGTTAAGTAGGGATAACCTTCCCTGAACAAAGCCAAACTGGGATGGGTCCAGTGTCTGCAGATTGACAATGCCCTTGCTTATCATTTCCATGATAATTCATTCCCATGGCTTTGCATATTAGACTTGTTAGACTGATGGGTCTGTAGTTCTCTGGGTCAGTTGATGGTCCACCCTTATGGAAGGGAGTAACTGTTGCAGTCCTGTGTTCACTTGGAACACAGTCTATTTCAAGGCTGTAGTTGAAAAGTGCCTCAAGTTGTCCTGATAGGTCATGTTTTATAGTGTTCAGAAGACAACAGAGGATGTTGCCAGGACTCATGGTGGAGGTGTTGTTGGCTTTAACAAATGCTGCCAGCACTGGGTCCCTGCAAATATTTGGTGGAAATATGTTGAAGGGGATTTGTCCTGCTGGAGATGGGGAGGAGGAGTCAAGGATTAAGAGGCAGCAAATTTGCTATCTCACCCTGTTTGGAGAGGTTAGTACCATTCACCACCCATTCAGCACACTACTGTGTCTTGCCTTTAAGGTTCCAGACATAGTTGAGGAAGGTCTTGTGATTATCCTTAGCCTGTGAGGCTATTCTGACCTCAAAGTTGGCCTTGTTGGACTTAATTGGACCTCTTAGTTTCTTGCTTGGTTGTATAAGAGAGTAAGAAGGTACTTGTCTTTAAGGGAATTGCTCTTTTTGCCTAGGAGGTTGGTATAATGGTTAAGGTATTTACCTTACAAACACAACGTACAGGGTTTAATTCTCACATGGGGTAATTGGCTAGGCTTAAAATGACCCATAATGGCAGTTAGACTAGTACTAATCTATGAACCTTTGATTTTAGCCATGACTTTTCTTCTTTCATTATATACCCTATTTAGGGGAGGATTGCACCAGTGGGGTTTGTTATGGTTTTATTTTTGGTAGGTACAGCAGCTTTTATGCAGTCATTTGCATGTGAGTAATTCTGCATAGGTAGCTGTGGTCTTGGGGTTATTTGGAGTCTTGAATTTTGACAAAATGTCATTTAATAGGATGTAGTTTGCCTTAGAGTAGATCCAAACTATTACTGGTTTAGCTGGGTTCTGGGTTGATTTTTATTTACTTCAGGAGAGACAGCTTTGTGATCCAATCTCACTAGTGAGGGAGGATGTGACACAGAGGAGGCCTCCATACTGGATCTGGTACTCTCTGACATGGTACATGTGTATAGACACCTGCGTAACATGGACGTGTACCTATCAAACAAATGACCCTGAGGGAAAGCCCATCAAAGAAACCTTTGATATGTGTGGACATGTGCCAACACGAGTGAATCCTGGTAACTGCCCAGGTGCTGCATGGACATACCATTTAGCAGTAAAGGAGTAAAAACATTCCTTTATCTGACATGGACAAAAGTGCTCATGCCATTCTTGCTTTTATAATTCTTTACTAAAGTTCTTTTTTAAACCCCTTATTGGCAGTATTTTTTTAAATTATTTTAGGTTTATTGTTAGTACAATTAGTTGAGTTGCTGCATTTGTTTTACATTTGTATTATAATCATTTGTTCTCCTGCTCAAAGACAACCACCAGCATGGATTTATAAAAGGATGTTAGTGTTTGACTAATCTTGTTAGCTTTTATTTGAACATGAGAGCTGCTATGGATATGGGATTGTCACCAAATATAATATACTTGGACAAGGGTAAGGTCTCCAACTCTCTCCCACATAGGGACAAAATTAAAATAATGCAATGCTTTAGAATTAACAACTACATCATTAGATAGGTGGAGAGATAATTAGAGGGCATAATATGTATGATGAGGATAAGGAACACATACTCAATTGACAGGGTCGCGATTGTGGGTGCACTGCAGTGGTCAGTACTCAAGCCCAATATCGTTAAGCATATTTATGTCTGATCTTCCCGGATGTCGGAGAATTCAGGTTATCAAGTTTGCTGATAGTTCAAAGGCAGGATCTATTGTCACCAACATTAATGATCAGGCTTGCCTGTACTTTTGGACAAAGTCCAAAGGAATGGTGTTCAGTGCTAAGAAATTTAAGGTTATTCAGCTTAAAAAATGTGATACCCTTATACCTTAGATAATTGGGTAATGCCATTGGATGAAAGACCAGACATCTGGTGATAATTATTGATGATCAGTTGTCTTTTGATGAGAATCTGAATTTAATAGGAAAGGATACTGACTGATGGAAGATATACTGCATTACATAACCAGTAAGAGTAAGCTATTATTACCTATATATAAAGGGCTCCTATTATTTCCTCAAAGAGGCGTTTTATTGAACGCCTCTTCATCGACCCTGGAACCACAAAATTTGAAAACATTGAACGTCCACATAAGTAATTTCTTTCCTTGGGAAAGAAATCTCTTGGCCATCCTCGTCCATTTGCCGTCTTCCCTGCTGTACTGCGATCTTGGAGTTGGTATATTTAGTTAGGGGGGGTGTGGGGGCACTTTATAGTGTTTGTGATTATTTGTTGGTGTTTGTAGGGCAAGCGATTTCTTTCCAAGGGAAAGAAATTGCTTATGTGGAAATTCGATATTTTGAAAGTTTGCAGTTTTAGGGTCGATGAGGCGTTCAATGGAACACCTCTTTGAGGAAATAATATAGACCCTATATAAAGCTACCTATATACAAAGCTATGATCAGGTGAAGTATTGAGTAGTGTGCTGCGGCCTGTATGTACAATATCTCACAAATTCAGAAATTGGAGAGGATTCAGAGGGTATTCACAAAACAAATAACCAAAGTAAAACAAACTGGATATAGGAATTTACTTACTGAACTATCTGTATTCCACAGACTATAGGCTGATTAGAGGGGACCCGATCCTAGTTTATCGAAGCTACAGAAATAAAGTCATCTCTTTCACACTAGGGAAGGATTTTTTTCACAATACTCCTTGTCTATGATTAACAGACATGTACTGGTTGCATCATAAATTCTAGCTCAAGCCTCAAAAGGAAATGTTTCCATTATGGGGCTGGAAGATTATGGAATTTATTACCATTATAGAACAGGAAAGCACAGAGTTTAGTTAAAGTTAAGGACCAATTAAAGACCTGGTTTGGTAATGGGGTGTTTACCACAAATTTACGTGCTAGCAGACTACTTAATAACTAGTTATATGATGCTGAGTCTGGCAACTAACTACACCAAATGTTGAACTTTACTAGACTTCAGACTTGTTTATACTCAAATATACATCCAATGGTTAGTATTAATGTTCATAAATTTGGAAAAAAAACATACTATTTTTTTTCTATAAAAAGCACTTTTAATTGATCTGTACCACAAACCTACATGGTAAAACAACTACATCCATTGAAATGCAGTCAGACCAATGTCATTAGATGCAAATTCTGAGGGTAACTAAGGTTTATTTTGAAAATAATTTTTAGATTAGTGTTGGAAAGCTTAGGGGTAATTTTGTGGAGAGAGGTTACTTGCAAACCTTTAATGATAGAAGACATTTGATGTGTTTAAGGTGCCAAAATTAAGTTTCTATTCTGGCCACCCACAGCCTTTTACATTACCTGCAAATTCTGTGGTAAAGACAAATTCATCCACCCCAGAAATAGTACAGCATACAAAGACTTGTAGAAGGTTGACAAACCACATCTATAAATTTACATATTGGCTTTACAAATGCAATATAAGCATTACTTTAATATCCAAAGATTCATTTGGTTCCTTTCTTTTTACTACACTGTACAGTATGTAACTCTATTTTTAACTATTTCTTATTGTTTCCTTTAACTCTTCCTTCCCATAGCTCTTTTCTCTTTACTTAAACTTTGTTTTACTTTATTTGAAATGAGTATATTCTGCTCTTAATTTTTATATTTTGTACTTTATGTTTTCTATTCTTTACTGTAACCATTGTAAAAACAAAAGTTATATGCTTACCAGAATGTCAGATCCTTTCATCCTAGTTTGTCTGATATGACATATGGGTCCTCAAGCCTCCACTCAGATCTGATCAGGCAACTTCAGTTTTCCAGCCTCAAGCCATTCAAAATCTTTCCTGCCCACAATGCTCTGCTCCTCTCAGATCATGTTTGGTGCCGGAACCTAAAGCACATTTGCACCGTCTTTGATCAAGGAAAGAAGATCCTTCAAGTTTTGATAAAGGAAAGAATATATTTCAGGTCTTACAGACTGTCGGGGAAGGAGGGTGGGTTATCATATTGGATAGACTGGGTTGAAAGGCTCTGTCATTATGGTAAGTACATAACTTTTGCATTTTATCTATCCAGTCCATCTGATCCAACTTATGGGACAATCCCCAGCTGCATAATTCTTAGGTGGCCTCATGACAGGAGATCTTTCAGGATAAAATCTACAAAGGAAGCTCTGGCTCTGGAAATGGAGTCCAACTTATAATGTTTAACAAAGGTGGGAGAGGAAGACCATGCAGTTACTTGACAAATGTCATCCAAGGAAAGGGATTTGACAAACGCTGCTGAAGCCGCTACAGCTCTACTGGAATGAGCCCTGGGCTTGGAGGGTAAGGATCTGTTATGGAGAGTGTAGATAAAAGAAATACAGTCAGAAAACCATCGAAACAAGAAAGTCTTACAATTTTTCTTGCTTAGGTTCTTCTGGCAAAGTGCACAAAAAGCTGATCAACTTTTCTAAAGGGTGCTGTTTGTGGAGATAGAAATGGAGCCACATGTGTACATCCAATGTATGCAAAGTATATTTCCCCTTAATTTTGGTAGTTAGGGAAGAACACCGGAAGAATGCAAAGTATATTTCCCCTTTATTTTGGTAGTTAGGGAAGAACACCGGAAGAATGCAAAGTATATTTCCCCTTTATTTTGGTAGTTAGGGAAGAACACCGGAAGATGGATGGGTGGTGAAAGATTGGTTTCAGAAGCCACTTTTGGAACAAAGGAAGAACTAGTTTTGAAGGTAACCCTGTCCTTGTAAAATACAATGTAGGGAGAAATGGTGAATAGGGCATGACGTTTTGAAAACCTCCTAGATGAAGTGATAGTCACTGGGAATATTGTTTTCTAGGACAGGAATTTTAAATCTACAGAAGCTGTTGGTTCAAATGTAGCTTTGGATAACTCTTTCAAACTGAAATTTAAGTCCCACGGAGGCAGACAGCCCTTGATAGGTGGACACAACAGGAAGGTGCCTTTGAGAAGCCAATGAAGTATCCTGAAAGCCAGTGTAAAAGGACAAAATAGCTATGAGCTGTACCTTGATAGTATAAAAACTACAATCAGAGCTAAGCAAGGAGGACAAAAAATGGTGAACATCACCAATAGAGGCTGAAAAAATGGGGAACATCACCAACAGAGGCTGAAAAAAATGGGGAACATCACCAATAGAGGCTGAAAATGGCTCTGTGTCATTAGATTCAGTGCTTAGGGCAAATCTTTTCTATTTACTATGATAGAGTCTACGTGTAGAGGACTTCTGGGAAGCTGTGAGTTTATAGACCACATCAGAGCAAATATGCATCCCTTCACATCACAGGAACTGGAGAAACTAAGTAGTTGACTTTAGGTTTGAAATGTCCAGGTTAGTCTGTCTGGAAGGTTAAGGGATGACATCCAACAGTGGACTGAGAAACTGAAAGGGTTCCTTCAGGTAAGGTTGAGGGGGAACTATATCTGTTTGGGCCAAAATGGAGCTATGAGGGTGACTGTAGCCTTGCACGAAATAGCTTTCTCTGTGAACTTATTCATGAGCGGAACCAGAGGATAGGCATACAATAACCCTAAAGGACAAAGATGAGAGAGTACCCATAGGCATCTGTCCCCAGTGAGGAAGAATGGCAAAATAACTGGTGTTCTGGGGGGGTCATAAATGAGTCACAGCAGGGAGTGCCCCAGCGACTGAATATCTCCCGAGCAGTTGCTGGATTCAGGGGCCTCATGTGAGGCAACAGGAGGTTCCTACTGAGCCTGCCTGCTAGATCAATGAATTTTCCAGGAATGTGTGTTTCAGTAAGAAACCTGTGAGAGGCCATCACCCATTTCCACATGGCCTCGCAACAAAGCAGATAAGATATGGATCCCCATGCTTGTTTATGTACCAGACTACTGCCATATTGCTTGTATGTGTGTTTCTCACTCTAACAAAAAGACAGTCTTGTATCTCCTGCAAAACAAGGACAACTTACCTCATCTCCAGGACATTTATGTGAAACACAAGCCTCGGAGTCTGACCAAAAAACTTGAAATATTCTCCCCTCACCAGAAGGAGGGTGCATCCATGGTCACCATTACTACTGCAGAGGGAACCTGAAAGACCCTGCCTGCCTGTTGAGATCAGTGGTGAATGAAGCTACTACTGCAGATGAGTCCAGAAAGTGCAAAACAGAATCATACTTCTGAGACCACTGTAACCGAACCAGCTACTGCAGGATCATCACGTGGTAATGAGCAAACTGTGCCGTTAATATTAATGACACCAAACTATCAAAACCAACCTTGCAGGAGGGTGATCGAGGTGGTAATGAGCAAACTGTGCCGTTAATATTAATGACACCAAACTATCAAAACCAACCTTGCAGGAGGGTGATCGAGGTGGTAATGAGCAAACTGTGCCGTTAATATTAATGACACCATACTATCAAAACCAACCTTGCAGGAGGGTGATCGAGCTCTAGATGAGTTTGTACTACAGTCCTCAAGGATAAAATTCTGTCCTGTGGAAGAGAGAGAGCAAGAGAGATTAGTGTTAATAGATCAGTCCAATTGTCATCACAGAAAAACTACACGTTGAGAGGGAATCAGGATGGATTTTCCTAGACTGATGGATATGCCTATGGAAGTACACAATTGAAGAAGGTAATCCCTGGCTTGCAAAACAAGAATCCTTGGAGGAGGCTTTCAGGAAATAGTCATCCAGGTAAGGGAAAATCCTGAATCCCAGAAGATGGAGATGAGCTGCATCGTGCATTTGAACACCCTGGGAGCTGAAGTGAGACTGAAAGCAGGGTTCTGAATTGGTAGTGTCGGACTCCTAAGCAAAAGTGCATAATTCTTCTGAGCTCCTTCACTACTTTTATGTGAAGGTATGTATCCTGGACATCTATGGAGCACATCCACCCACAAGGGAAAAATGATTGCACCATTTGAAAATGTGTCTTTTCAATGTAGTTGTTTAGGAAACCTAGATCCAAGATGGGCCAGGGGTTCTTTGATTTCATTGAAAACAAAAAGAATATTAAATAAAATCCTGACCTGAGCTGGTCTGGTGGGACCTCTAGGATGGCTCATTTTACAGATGTGAATGAACCTTGTGCATAGCGGCCTAGGAACAGCTAAATAAACATTTTTTTTTTACTCTAACACACTAGAAGGTATAACGTGAAAATGTAAAAGTCTATCAATAACTAATCCTACAACAGTTTATAGCTTGAAAACGGTAGAAATAAGAGGCAGAGCACTTGTCTGCCAAGATTGTGCTGCAACTTTGAAAGGTGGCAAATGAGATCTAGGCTAGTCAAAGGAGCAGGGCATTATGGGTAGGGAAGATTCTGAAGGGCTTGAGGCTGGAGCACTGAACTTGCTGGATCAGATCTGAGTAGTGACTCGGGGAACCACATATTAGATAAGATGGACTGGATGAACTAGCTCTTCATTACAGCAGTGGTCAAACACCTTGGCACTTAGCAATCCAATAGCAGACAAAAGAAAAAAATGAAATAAACATAAAAAACTCCAAAAACACTTAATATAGGACAAATAAATGTGGTTTAGCACTTTCGTCAGTACACTGACATCTTCAGAACCACAAAGCAAAGTAAAAACTAGTTTAAATACTTTTCAAGTAAATGAACCCCACCCCCAATGATGAACCAGTCAATGCTCTAATAAAAGTAACACACATCTGAATGTTAGTTAAGAACAACAATGTAAGAAAAAAATTGTTTTGGAGTTTGTTTATTTCGTTTTCTCTTTTGCCTGCTATTGGATTGCCAAGTGCCAGGGTGTTTGTGCTGTTTATTTTATTGACTACTACACTCTCCAGTGATTTTCTTTTTTGGCATTAACAGTAGTGTTCAGTTTAATTATATGTCTACCATTCTTATGTTCTTCGGATTTTATACTTCATTTTTGTATGTGTACATATAGGTACACTTAGATACACATTTTTCTGTCTCTCTATATGTGTATTTGGAGTTATCTCCCATAGACTCCACTCATCTGAAAATGTGACTTCCCAGCTGGCCATTTGTTGTAACAAATGTAAATAAATAAACAAACAAGGAAGCAAACAAATGTATGAACACTTCTATACAGTCAGGAGGAGTATTTAGAACGACTCATTTAAGCAAAGTTTGATGTTCTGTTTCTTCCAGCATTTCTCCTGTCATGTACTACAAACTGCACCTCAAATCCTACTTGGTGGTTTACTTGTCCTGGCTTGAAAATGGCCTGAACAGAAGCACTTTAGTCGCAAATATACTGAAGCTACAGAAATTAAATGGCAGTAGGTACTGTAAACCATAGTACTCCAGAGCCTAAAGTGGAAACATATTCTAAGTAGCAATCAACCACATTGTTTTCTTTGACTGTCCATTTCTTTGTGGTATTTTATGAGCCTTGTGTAGGCTTCGTCTTTTATGTATAGCCTGATTTTCTTTGGCTGATGGTACACCTTTTCTTTCGCTACTGTGCATCTGACTGAATGTACTGCAGAAATTACATTCTATGCCATTCTTACAGTTCATCACCAGACATTAGGCGGTTGCTGTTTCTCCTTACAGGAGTAATACATATTGCTGTTTATGAGGACATCCTACTCTGGTTTATTTGACTGATATCAACGTTTTTGCTGTTTCAAGTTAATTTCTCTCCTTCTCCACAAGTTTCTTTCTAGTACTCCTTCATGGCTAGTTCTCTTTTAAGTGGTCTTAGGGCATCCATCCCAACATTTCTGTACTTTTCCTCCTACTGCTTTTATAATCATCCTTGTCCCAATTTCTGCTGGCAGCTTGCAGTCATGCTGGAGTTGGGCCTACCCTTCTCTTCTCTTCTCTTAATGTATCTTCAGTTTCCTGAAGCCGCCAGTCCTGAAGAATTTCCAAGAGTAAACTGCCATATCAGGATGGATGATCTGGGCCCTATTGGATGCACCTCTCCCTTGTCATTCCAAATGGCATACTTGTGCACTATCCTCTACTGGTCCCATTCTCCAACAGATGCAATCTGCGTTGATATCTACATCCTGACTCATGATTGGCTCACAACCCGTGCTCTCAGGTTGCCATTTGTCACCCCTTGTTTGATCAAGTTTACATGGGCCATCCTAGCTCCTGTCTTCTCCAGGTCCTGCCCATGCCTTACTGACTCCTGTTTCTCAGATGCCTAGTCACCACTCCCCTCCTTACTAGCATACTTCTCAATCTCTTAGTGCAAGAAATCTAGAGAAATCTTGACAAAATGGGGAGACAAAGGCCCAAAAACTAGGGACATATTTTAAATATTGCTCTTATAAATGTATAAAGTTGCTACAGTAACAGAGTTTGTTTTAACATACATTTTCTGAAGGATTTGAAGACTAAAACTCAAAAGTATTTCATTATTTAGTGACTTCAGTCCTCAAACCATCTCAGTGATTTGCCAGAAAACCACACATTTTATGAGGAACAAACTAAAAATATGAGCCAAAAATCTAGACATTTTGCGAAAATCTGTACAGTTGAGAGGTATGCTGTGATCTTCGTTTATATTTTTCTGTAATAGCAGTGACATCTGGGATTGGTCCCCTAGCAGCTAGACTCATGCGGTAGCCACCTAGCTGCTTATGATCTGTGTCCATGTCATTTAACAGCCTGTTTCACTAATGAATGATCTGGTATTATAGGCACATACAGTTATATCACTCCAATTATGACTGCCGTCAAACAGCTTTCTTAGGGTGCCCCCAGCACACATTTTCAAATCTTTCTCTACCTCGTCTTCCTTTTTTGCCTACACTCGCTTACATTCTTCTTTAGTTATTCCATGGTTCATTTTCTTCTCCAAGGCCCATAACCTCCGAGTACCATTTTTTCCTGGATCCAGGTTCCTTGACTGGTTAGCCTTTTACTGGTCACATACCTAGCACATACTGACTAACTGGTTCCTCTACATTTGTTAGCTCAACCGTCTTTCACACCATCCTTGGACTGGTCTCCTATTTGTGCTTCCTAATTTAGCAATATCTCCAGCCTCCTGGATCCCACTAATTATTGATTAGCCACCAGAGACAATTTTCCGCCAATCTAACCTTTTGTCAGCTAACTGGTTATGCAAACCCACATGCTGATCTTTTGTTAGCTCTTATTATGTAATTTTATAATTGTCTCCTTAGCTCTTGCATTGGTTAGATTTACCAATTATTTTTTAATGATGTAAATTGCCTACACAGTATTTGTCCAAGCCCACGTATGTCTCTCTTTCAGTAAGATCTGACAAAATGTGCTCCAGTACAGGAAATTGTTTGCCTGAATATTTTATGAATAAAAGGCAGTTATTCTGCTCAGACACCTGATTGTTCTTTTTTCAACTTTTTCCTTGTTTTGAGCATCAAATATTTAGTTTGATTTTACAAACAGGAATAAATAAATGAACAGCAAAGTAAATATTAATAGCAATAAAAATATGCTAAGAGACAGAAAGAGAAGCAACTGCAGATTACACCATTACTTGTTGAAGATGAGCGTCAGCGGAGGAGGGAGAGCTTCACCCCCCCCCCCCATGATGGGGGGATACCCTGTACTCCTAACATCTTTTGGAAACAGGTCTTCCTTAACTGTCAACATTCAGTCTAAGGCACTAAGTAAAGAAATCTTGCTTCATTATACCGGATAGCTACTAATGATGCTACTAGGTGCTGTTTCTCTATGTTAGTGGTCACTGAGAGGTTGAATTGCATAGTTTTTAAAGTTCATTAAGGAGGGGCGACAGTAATTAAAAGAATGAAATTATATTTTCCAAACAAGTTATGACTTCTCCCACCTTAAAATGCCACTCTAAGTACATTCTCCATTGCACATTTTCCACCATTCATCCATCCGAGATGTTAAATAAGGCATTAGTGATATAATGGTGGATATTACCATTAACACTGTAAGTCTTACTTTATACTGAAGGTTCATATTTCAGATCCAGGAAAAAATAGCTCCTTATAAAAATCAAATATTTACAGATTTACTGATAGTTCAAAATGAAAAAAATGTTTCAATTTAGAAGATCGACACTGCAGAGCAACAATATTTGTATGCAGTCTTAGGATGAAAAAAACTAGCAGTCACGTACACATTTCATATTCTTTAGAAGCTTATCACAGTGCCAAGACTGAATATGACTTTCAAAAATGAAATAAAAAATGCAGGTGTTACAGTATAGTAGGAGGACCTACATCAGTAAAGATTTAGTTCCTTGAAATCAAAGAAAAAGCATACACCAAAATAACCACCTTTAGAACATGTATTAGACAAATGCTTAACAAGAAAGAATTTAATGTGGTTTATTATTAAACCAAGTCATTTGTTACTTCCCTGGTTATCTGTAGCTAAATAATCTGCTGGCCTTTACTTGTTTGTTTTAATGTTCACTGCTCTAATGACTGTCAGGCTTTCATATATGCAGACTTTTATAACAAAGACAAACAAAACATACTTAACTTCCTGAAATATAAATAATCAGTTCTGCTTTCACCACACTGCAGCTTTTCTGAGTTTCACTAATCTGTGTGGTCAGTCCCTACCTTCAGCACCTGCAGTTGGCTTTGGCTATTTTCATTTCTTAAAAGTTCTACCAAGTTATCAGTGAAAGGCACACACTTCATGGCTTAATATTAAACCCCAATGCAGACATTAGATTAGCAATACAATATGTCTTTACCTGCTCACCTTTCTAATCACTATTGTGACGTGGATTCCTCAATAAATTAATACAGCTGTGATAAAAATGAACTATACCAATCATTGCTATGCTGCCTATTTAGTATATCTTAACATCTCTATAACATGGAAAAAATGGAATAAGTGTGCTGTGACAAAACATTGACTCCATGTGTAACAAATCAAACAACAAATATTTAATTGTCTGTACTACAAAAAAAAAAAACTTCTAATACTGTAAGATTAATATCATTTTTTAGCCAGACATGGAAATTAAATCACTGCATTCTTAGCCAGCTTAGAAAATACCCTAAATGATCCAATAGCCATCCCCAGACTTAACTTTTAATACAAAAGCTGTTTCAACAAAGTATTAGTTTAAGGGTGTGCACACTTATGCAACCAGCTTATTATACGTTTTTTTATTTTTTCCCCTAACAGATTTGTTTGTTTTTCAATTGAATTGTACAGGTTATAGGTCACATTAAAAGTGAGAAAAGTTTTTAAATGATTTATTGTGGTCTCATTTTTTATATATCACAAAAACCTGGCATTTTAACAGGGGTGTGTAAACTTTTTATATCCACTGTATATAGACTTTAAGGTCAATAATGTTTTTGAGTGGCCCAGAGATGCATTGAAGAGGAAGAATAAAGTCCTCAAAGACAAAATGATTGATAAAGCGACAAATTCAAAAGGGGGAGAAAGGTAACAAAACGGGTCAATTGACTAGGACCGATGTGGCAATACAACAGGACAGAAGTTCCCCCAACTGAATATCTCCTTGTTGAACAACAACAGAATACATTGTATTTAAATAAAGAAATGGCATCTATGGAGAGTTCTACTGCAGTGAACGACTTATTATTGACTGGTATTAAACTGAATGTGACAGCCTATCACTTATCGTTTTTTTCTGTACTTCCCATTTTAATGAAAGAACAATTTCAACACAGGAAAACTCAATATATAAGCAGAGACAGGAAAATATCGACATAATGGACAGAGATTTACAAAATAATTCCTTAGTAATAAATCTGTCAAAGTATTGGTTGACTGAAGCCCAAGTGAAGATCCTTAACAAAGGGCTTTCATATATTCCAGCCCTTAGTTCAAGGCTACATGAGTTTGTGTTCTACATTAGGAACTTTGCTAGGAATGTTATGTTACAATGTACTTTTAGAGATGACGGTAACATCCACATGAATACATTTAGGAAGCCAAGTCTATTTATTTCTCCTAATAACAATGTGGTGGGGACGTTTATTAAGGTTTGTGAAAATGAAGTGGCTGCTATAAGGAACAGCACTAGACACTGCAGATTTTTTAATATGGAGATACATAAAAGAAAGGCATTGGATGAACTCATGAATAATAAAATATATTTTAATCAGACCAGCAGATACAGGAGGAGCTATAGTGCTCATGGATAAGTCTACATATGAGGAAAAGATGTACAGATTACTCAGTGAAGAAAAGACATACACAAGAAATTATACAGATATGAATTGGAGAATATTATACATAAAATGGAGGAATATTTGTATGATATGTGGATTAAACATGTAATTGAACAAGATCTATATAAATATCTAATAGTAACTAAATCAAATATTCCCTCTATTAGAGGGCTTCCTAAGATACATAAGGACTATAATAATCCACTGCTTCATCCTATTGTTTCTGGGAATGGATGGATCACAGAACCTAACTCTATATATATCGAACACAAACTAAAGAAAGCACTATCACAGGCTATTATTGTACTGAAAGATACAGAAAACTTTTATGCTCTCTTTCTAGGTCTGTTCAAGACCTCAATAGGAATGTTAGGTTCTGCATGGTGATGATGGATGTTGTAAGTCTATTCACTATTATTCCTAATGAATATGGAACTAACGCGTGACTTTCTAACTATGAAGAGCATTTATTCAAGAAGAGATGTGTTGCAGATATGAATGCTGCTTGAACTTATATTAGAAAATGTTTTGGTTTTCAAAGAGGATTACTGTCTACAAAAATGAAGAGTAGCAATGGGCACTCCTTGTGCAAATAGCTACTCTAATATAGTGCTGGCTCAGTGGGAAGAGAAATTTTTATTTAATGAGATGAATACATGGCAACAGCAACTTCTCTTTTATAAGAGATTCGTGGATGACGTATTTTTTCTCTGGAAGGGATACGAAATGGGATTAATGAATTTTGAGAAATATCCAACATCTACTACATTTTTGAAATTTGATGTCCATACTTCATTACAGTAGTCAGAGGAAAATATGGAACTATGGATACACAGATATATAGTAAAGACTGCTGGAAGAACCATTTACTCCATCGTAATAGTAGGCATCCAAGACGTGTTCCCACAGTTTGTGAAAGGACAACTACTTTGAGCATCTAGGCTATGCATGATTGAATCCACCTTTAAATCTACATCTGGAAGAGTAGTGGAGAATTTTTGAGAGAGGTTACAGGGGTGCTGACATTATGAGAGATGTTTCTGTGATTCAAAAGATGAGAGAGAGAGAGCAGAGGTAAACCTTATTTTCAAATACTACGTAATACTTCAGTATAGACATCTACCAATATTAAAAGAGATCTACCTTAACTAAGATGCCTACTCACATATAGTCAGGATGTTTAAAAGATATGTGAAATAATAAGAACCAATTGGAAAATTCTAACATCTGACAAAGAAAGAAAACGGATCGTGGGCGAGGCTCCAAAGTTTTGTTTCAAGAATAAAGGAAACTTGAAGCAACTGTTGTGCCGAGATGGCTATAGTAGGAAGTGGAGTCTATCATATGAAAGAAAGGCAACTTTTACATGTAGACACTGCAAAGTGTGCAATTATATTGACACCAGAAATATTCTCCAACATCCCATCACTAAGAAAGTGTATAATTTAAATACGTATGCAGATTGCAACACAAGGAATGTGATCTATGTGAAAAATGCAAGGTTTGTCCAACTTTTTATGTCAGAAAAATGAACTGTCCCTTTAAGACAAAAATTTTGAAACATCTGAGCAAAATTAGATTAAAAAATAAAGCAAATGTCTTATTGCAACACATTCTGAGACTTCCGGGACACAGTTTTCAATGTATGGTATTGGAAGGAATGACTGAAACCTTTAGGAGGGGGAGTATACGGAACAGAACAGAAATAAGTGTGAGTAAATGGATAGCTGGTTTACAGGCTGCTAGTAATACAGGTCTAATAGTGTGTTTCCATTAAAACCACTACTAGCTGGACGAAAGATAAAGAAGACAATTTGATTAGTCATGCCCCCTCAAGATCAGTACTATTAGGGTGAAAGTTACTGAATAGAATTTGATTGGTCAAGCCTCCTATCTAGTTTGATATTTGATTGGATAAATATATACATAAATACTTACTTTATGACTGACCAGTAATACAATGTGATGACGGCACTAGCCGAAAGTGCTTATTGGAGTTATCATTTTGCTGATTTTACAATTATTCCTTGAGATTTTATATTTGTGTTAAAGTCTTGTAACAGTGTAACCTTTTAAATATACTTCCCGCTGTATGGTGGTCTAGCCTTGGTTTTTGGATTTATTTTATTTCTACTTGCCTGCCTTCTTCTGTCCGCAGTTGTGAGCTGTATTAGATGATTTCACAGCCATCTCAGTCACACTTGACCTATTAATAATTTTTGAAAATCCATCCATTTCTAAGTCACACACAGGTTATGCAAGGAGTAGTACAGCTTCTATGATGTTTTGTTCATTCAGAAGCTGCTGGAAGTACTTCTATCTGTCTGATGTCTTCTGGACTGCTAAGTAGATTGTTTCTGCCATCCCTTATGAATTGGGTCTGGTCTGATGACTACCTTCTTTATGTTTCTGTCTTTGCTTTGCGACCTGACAGACTTTCTTTGTGCTGTCTGCTGAGACAGCTTACAGAACTGGTGGACTTTCTCTGACATCTTGTTCCTTCACAGTATCACTGTATAATAGTATGTTAACGTCCTTATAGGGCCTTTTTAAGCTTAGCCATGTGACCCAATAATATTAGGAAGGGTTGGTCCCATAGGTTTTGTGGGGGAATACATAAATTGGGCAAGGGTGGTCGAGCATATACTAGCTTTTTCTCTCTAATAGTGCCAGACCAAGAGTATATTTACAGCTCCCCATCAACTGATCCATGTCTCACTTGAATAAGTACAGGGAAGTACTCACATGTATGGAAAACCTGCTCAAGAGAATGAGGAGCCTCTGAGAACATACCTGTCCTTCCAACATGTCATTTTTATGTTGCAGATGAGGTTTAAGTCCCTAAATCTGGTATTTCTGATGTCATTTGTTTTGCAGATATGCAGCAGATTTATTAGTGCTGGATAAGAGGATGCTTGGTAGGCTAGGCATAGGTTGCCTCTCAGCAGCTTGTAGGAGACTGAGCAAAAGGACAGGGTGCTGAGTTGTCCCACATGGGACTTGCTTTCTACACCACATATTCTTTTTGGGCGGCGCAGTGGTGCAGCGGTTAACGCTGTCACCTCACAGCAAGAGGTTCTCCGGTTCGATTCTCGGCTGGGGTACCTTCTGTGTGGAATTTGCATGTTCTCCCTGCATTCGCATGGGTTTCCTCCAGGTACAGCAATTTCCTCCCATATTCTAAAGACATGCTTCTGGAGCATTTCTCCCCGGGCCTCTGCTGAAAACAGGATCTGTGGAACCTAGTCAGACTTTCCCGGTCAACAAATGTTAAATAAATAAATAAATAAAAAATTTGTGAGGAACCTCTGTAGACACTCCAGTTGTTGCATATGCATGGTTAAGAACATACTGAATGGGGCACTTTACTCAATGTTTGGTCTTATGAGGGCAGAGCATGATGGACAATGACATGTATGTTCCTAGACTCCATACTCTTGCTTACATGTTGCACAAGACAGAATGACGTCCTCACTACAGTAGAGACTTAATGGTCATTGGAGAAGTCTCTGTCTACATGCGTTCTCATGTTTCCGACTACTGGGTCTACTCTTTGCCGTGTGTTATCAATGAGGGAATCTGCAGAGATGGCCATATTTCTGAATGCTACTATTATGCAGTTCTTGGCACCAAGTTTTAGACTGTGACTCTGACACCAGTTATTATTTTGTGAAAGTCCTACTTGCAGGGTTTTTGTGTCTTGGGGGATTCAATGATTGCACCTAATCTGCAATCATCTGCAAGCTTGTTCAACCAGTGGCCTTTGACATTAGCCTTGACTTCAAAGAAGTAGCTGCCAAACTGCAGCAGCAGCAGTCCCAACACTGAAGACTGAGGCACTCCATGGTGACCAGCCTTTCTGAGGAGGTAGACGCCACTATTTTTAAGTTATTAGGTTCTATTTGTGAGACAGTTGGCTATCCAGCAGGTGACATATGGGTTTATACCTAATTGAGCTTGTCTACAATGCCTGAGTGTGGTATAGTGTCAAATGCCTTGACCAGGTTGAGGTAGGTAGTTTGCACCATTTAGCCCTCATCCATTTACTTTGGTGACCTCCTCTAAGAAGTCCACCAGGCTGAGTAGGTATGACATGTAACTGCTTATGCCTATGAAATCTTAGGTATGCTATGGGAAGTGTTTTAAGAGATAAAGCCTTCGGAAGGGAGGGAGAGATGTCAACAGAATTAGTGACAGATTTGTGGCAATTAAATTTCAGTGCAAAAACTAAAACAATATTCATATCTGACCCAATGCCCCACAACAGGGTTATGACAGCAAGAAAAGAGAGAATATTCAGGCAACATTTGCAAGACTTTCAACTTATAGCAGGATGAAATTAGTTTGTGTTGATAATGTGGACCTGAATGCCAATATCAAGACAGACAGGATATGAGGCCTGTCTGGATCCACATTGGGAGAGCAACAGGTATAAAACAGGAGAGTACAATGACAGGGAATAGAAGGCCAGTGAACAGCCTACCCCAATTTCTCAATTACCCCAAAGCATTTTCTAGTTAAGTGACTTGTTCAAGGTGAAACAGTAGGTAAATGAAGGCTAAGAGAATCATACCTTGCAGCACAGAAAACAGCTCCTTAACAGCTCAGAGCTTTAATCTTCTGGGCTAATTGCCAGACAAACACATTACCACAACTGAGAACCAAATCCAGGACCATCTGCACGAACAGCAAACAGTCTACCATTAACCCAAACCCATTCTTAGATGGTGTGTGTGTGTGTGTGTGTATGTATATATATATATATATATATATATATATATATATATATATATATATATATATATATGCGGGATATTCAGTCTCCTCCTTATCATCAAGTCATCCAGTTCCAAGCTCCATCCAGTCAGTGAATCTGTATTCAATCCTTAATTCAACTATACACATTCACTTTTGTCGGTCTGCCAATTTGCCAGATATATATATATATATATATATATATATAAATATATATATATATATATATATATATATATATATATATATATATATATATTGGATTCACTTTATAATTTCGAAATACTAAAATACCGAATTTTAGTATCTCGAGACTATAAAGCCGAAAGCCCAAAAAACTGACACCCACAACTGCAAAATTCAAAATCGCGATCATTCACATACACGCACCACCATACAAACAAGCACACATACAACTACCTAATGACACTACCAGAAACAAAACAACACATATAAACACAACGTAACAAACACACCTACCCTATCTATAAGCAGGGAGGCAAGGCCCCCTGCACCCACACCCCTGCTACTTATATATACTAACTCCGAGGTCGCACTAAACAAATAAAGACATAAAACTCAGCACTACCCACACACACACACACACACACACACACACACACACACACACACACACACACACACTAAAATCCCTACCCAATACCCTTACAAGAACACCACTTACCTGAATCCCCAGTTAAATCCACAAACCGCACCGCACATCACAAATGCGACAACAAAATGGCAGATTTGACAGTTCCACATTAGATATTATGCAGTTTCACGTAACTGCAATTTCGACTTTATGGTCTTGAAATACTAAAATTCGATATTTTAGTATTTCGAGAATATAAAGTGAAACCATATATACATTTTATATATATATATATATATATATATATATATATATATATATATAGTTATTCAGCAGCCTAATACAGTTATAGATTTAAAGCCCCCATCACCCAACTAAAGGTTTATACACCTGATAAATCTCGTTCTTCTACTCACCTCTCATTACTTTACTCTTCAACTGACGCATCTCACCACACACCAACTAACTGCTGTTCTGACTTTTTGTCGCCCTTCTACAACAGTCGCCCCTTCTAACTAACCCATGTTTAATTAAAGCCACAGCTAAGTCTTCATAGTTTGCCCTGTAATGTAAATAACTATATAAACATGTTAACAGCTACTGTACATTTGTTATGGGTAGTAATTATACTGTGTCTCAGGAATCCAGCAAGAAGAATCCTTCCTTAATATGCTGCATGTAATTATTACACCTGTAGAAACTACAGCAACAGATAACTTACCACTTTTCAATAAAAAACTAAAACAATTTCTACAACAATGCAATTTACTGCACACGATTTAAAGCAACATTCACCAGCCTGGATCCTCATGCGTATCAAACTGAGACACCTATAAAATGCTAGTTGCAGATTATAAACTTAGTGCATACTATAGCCATACTCCCTTCTTTCATACAACTTTACTTTCTTCCTGCCTATTTCCCTTAGTACCTACTACCCTCATTCTCACTGACCTACCTTTGTCCTGTCTTTGTACCAGCAACCCCTTCCTCCTACTGCTTTTCCCTTATTTTCTTAGCATTGTGTTACACAAACTTAACTTACAATTGGTTTAGTTTTTCATTCAATGCAGCTAATCATAACTTTTATTTATCACATATTGTTGCCATTTTTTTAAATTTTATATACTGAAGGACATTTATTCTTTGTAATTAATTTCTTTGCTGTGTCTAAGTCCTTTAGTTAATGGCCTGGGAAGTTGATGAACAGGGTCCTGCACCTAGAGCTGGATCCAGCACTAGGCAAGACAGGCAGTTGCCTAGGGCCCACAGTCTTGGGAGTGCCCACTAGCAGGGGAAAGGGGGCCCACCACAAACTTACATGTCTTCTTTAAGTATGCACGCAGAGTTCATCCTTAGTAACATCTGTACACGTCTATAGCACAATGCATGCATATTTAAACTGGAATGGAGTTCACAGTTTTTGTAAGAAATGAGCTCTGAACTAACAGGTACTGGTTTGTGTGTGTGAAATTCCCTAGTTAGAAGGGATATGTTAGTTTATTTAACCAGGCTCACACCCTGTACCTTAATTACAGGTGTCAAAAGCCAAATCCTCGACATCAGCTGAGTTTCATTGCATTTTTAAGAATTGTAAGTTCCAGTACATACATAAGGAACAGTGAGATGACATATTTGCAAGGAATTGTGAGCTTCAAAGGAAGACTGCTGCTTGTGCTAAGTATGTCTTCAATATGCAACTATTTTGTGTATCAAATGTTCATTACTATTTGTGCTAGATATTTTGGAAACACTGTTAGTAGCAGAACAGGTAGCATACTTGCTTTTGATGCAGAAGGTTGTGAGTTCTACTCCCACACCACGGACATGTACTGCTGATAGTGCACTGTACTTTAAGGAGGAGGTGCTGCAGTCCTAAGTGTGTCCTCCTTTGAATGAGATGCCTTGTAACTATGAACCTGTTGTTGGTTTGCCATCCATTCCCTATTGCAATATAAGTAGCTTACCCTTTTTTTATATATGCCATAGGCAATTTATTCTTCAAAGGCAGCAGACACTGAATTAGTTGATGAAACATTGAAATAAAAAGTTGTTTGCTAGTAGCAACCTCTTTGTTACAAATCTCTTTAATGTGGAATTATTATTCAGATGACTTTTACTTCTGCAGAGATTGTGCATATTGACTGATATTGGTGGATTGTAATGCAGAAGTTTGAGGGGTCTTTTATGGTTGAAATTTTTTGGAATGGGCTGTTTTATCATTATTGGTTCATATGTTTTGTTTCATTGCTTACTGGAAACATTTTCAAAACTACTAATTTAGAACACACTCTAACAAGAGGTGCTGTATTATATAAGGAATATAATTTAATACAATCAGAAAGGTGAATCAAAGAATACATGCATGCATGCATGGTCTTAAAATGTGTAAAAGGGGCCTAAGGTTTGAAAACAGCTCAAAGATAAACTTAATCCACCACTGGGCAGATGCATTCAAGGGCAGAGAATTCTACTGTTAATGATGTCTGTTTTCATTGTGAGACTATACTGTTTTGTTTAGCAAACATCTATCAGTATCTTGGCTATAAAATATGAAATAAAAGTTTTAAATTAAATCCAAATATATGTAATCATTGTAGAGGCAAAGAAAACAGTATGCACACTGACAGGGTTTAGCAGTGTTTATGGTAAATGGGGAGAAATATCCAAGTAATGGGACACAGGGGTGGCTACGGGGGGGGGGGGGGCAATGCATTATTCTGCCCAGGTCCTCCATTATTACCATGATTCAGCTCTGCCTGCACCAGTCAACCAACCTGCTTAACAAAAACATATTATACTCTTGCATTACACATCCTTACCTACTGTACTCTAAAGTGTAAAAGCTGCGGTGGTACAGCGGTAGGGTTCCTTGGCGTCAGATAAAGCGAGTACTGAACAGCGTTCGAATGTGAAATCTCTCGCAAATGATGCTGAAAGCTCTACCAAGTCAGGGAGATTTAATGAACAAGTAGTACTTAGAAAAACTACACATTTAGAAGGACAATCCATACACAATGCTGAAAATGAAATTAATAACCTCCATTTTCCTTTGCCATTCAGAATGGAGAACAAACAAGCATGGAGTCCCCAGTACAAAGGGAGAAAGAGAAAAACCTCAGAGGGACAACTGGAGTTTCAATGTAAGTCATTAAGACCAGTTCAACGGACCTAGTAGTTAACCTATCTGGGTATGTACTGACATCAGATAAACTCTCTGTTTTAAACAGAGGTTTATCATTTATCCCTTCACAAGATGTGGATGTGAGTGACTTAATAGTGGACATTAAGTGTTTTATTAGAAATGTTGGTCTAGCATTACAGTTTAGTAATGAAAGTGTAAATAACAATCATGAATGGTGTTTTAATAAACCTTCTACGTATGTACCACCCCAACATCCTCTATTAGAAAGTTTTGAAAAAGCATGCATGCAAGATTTTTTGATACAGTTTGAAAATAATAAGAAGAAACCTGAATTTTTTAATTTAACAATGAATGAGAAATTAGCTTTAAATAGTCTGTGTAATAACAATTTGATAGCAATAAGACCAGCAGACAAAGGGGGTGCTACAGTTATATTAGATAAGACTTATTATGAAGATGCAATGAGTGAGATGTTGTCAGATGACATGACATATGTTAAACTTAATTTGATTGATTTAGATAACCTTATTAGGAGAATGCATGCAGATTTGTATGACATGCTAATGTGTGGGATAATAGATGAGAGATTATACAAATATTTTTTGATTGATAAACCTGTTATACCTATGTTTAGAGGCCTCCCCAAGATACACAAGACAGTAGACAGACCTCCACTTAGACCAATAGTCTCAGGCAGAGGCTGGCTGACAGAGAGTACATCTATTTACCTTGAGAAGCAACTTAGACCATTAGTTGATTCTACGGGATACCCAACGGTTTTTAGAAACTTTAGCATGCTTCAATTTAGGCAATAAGCTTGAAAATTCAGACTATATGGTAACGCTGGATGTTACAGCATTGTTTACTAGCATACCTAACGATATAGGAGTAGACTTTTTAAGGCTCTATCTTTTACATAAAGGTTTGAACAACAACGATGTTATAAGGTTAACTATGTTATTAGAACTAGTACTCTCTAATAATGTATTTACATTTAACAAGGAATATTATCTTCAGGTTAAGGGGGTGGCGATGGGTACATCATGCGCCAACTCATATGCCAATTTAGTATTGGCATATTGGGAATCCACCTATATACTTGAACATATTATCTATTCAAAATACATTAAATGTTATAAAAGATTTGTGGACGATGTCTTTTTGATTTGGGGAGGGTGACCTCAGTAGTTTACAAGAATTTATTACCTACATGAATGGTACCACCACATTTTTGAAGCTCACTAGTACCCATCTCACAGAAAAAGATTGGGTTCCTAGATGTGTTATTGAAAAAGGAAAACGGTATCCTTAGCACAGAAATATTTAGGAAACCTTGTAGTAAGAATGCCATCCTACATACAGACAGTATGCACCCTCCACATATACACAGAGATAGTATGCACCCTCCACATATACATAGGAATATAGTTAAAAATCAAGCTATTAGACATTCACATATTATTAGTGAAGATTCAGTGTTTTCTGAAGAAATTATAGGAATGGAGAAAGAGTTTCTAGACAGGGGATATCACAGAAGAGATCTTAAAGGACTAAATGATGTAGAACGAGAAGGGATAGGATTGCCATATATACATAGAAATACATCTATTAACATTGAAAGGAAGCGATATGAACCTTGCAGGAAAAGGATAGCTATTCCATATACTAATAATAATACCTCAGTTGTAAATATTATTAAGAAACATTGGAATATTTTACAGGTAGATGATAAGATTGCCAATATAGTAGGCAATAGACCAGCTTTTAGTTATAGAAATACTAAGTCACTTAAGAGACTATTATGTTATGATAAGAGTAAGAAGGAAGGAATAATTTCACATAGGAAAGGTACTTATGCTTGTCGCAGTTGCAATCAGTGTGTTTTTGTTAAGAATTCGAATGTTTTCATACACCCTGATACTGGGAAGAAATATGAGTTTTCACACTATGCAGATTGTAAATCAAGGAATGTAGTCTATCTAAGTCAATGTAAGAAATGCCACTGTTTTTATGTTGGCATGACAAATCGAACACTCAGGGAACGTATAAGGGAACATGTCTATGCTATTAATAAAGAGACTAATGCCCTGGCCAATCATGTATTACAGCATGATAGTACACATTCCTTTACTTTTAAGGTACTTGAACACACATTTGCTACAGAAAGATTGGGATGTATACATAACACAACAGAAAAGGCAGAAATTAAATGGATTACTAAATTATCGGCAGATAGAGGTCATGGTCTCAATGATAAGATTTCATTGAAACCTTTTCTTGTAGACAGACCTTTGAAGCATTAGTTTTAATGTTATGCATTATTGATATATGTTTAGTATCCTTATGATAATTAGGTTTTTAACAATGTTTTTTATATGTTTTTATAAATTTGTCTTTTTTCATTTGTATATTATTTATCAAGATTTTTAAATTGCACATTTTATACATGTTTGTATACATCTATGCCAGAAGGCTCTGTTTTATACAAACACCAATAGTATTGTTTTTTATTGGAGAGTCTTGACATATGTTTTTGTGATAGGATGATGTTGACTATTTAAAGGAGTGCAATACTGGTTGTAATTATTAAGTCTGATGAAGCGTCCTGGCTGATGTGAAAGCGCTTACTTTTTCTGAATAAATTTGTGTTGCAGTGATATACATCTTTGGTTGGCTTTGATGGTCTTGGTGTATCTACCTCTTATACCTTGGACACAGCGGTAGGGTTGTTGCCTCACAGCAAGAGGTTCTCCTGTTCGACTCTCAGCTGGAGTGCCTTCTGTGTGAAGTCTGCATGTCCTCCCCGCGGTTGAGTGGCCTCCGAAAGACATGTGCGAATGGGCATGCCTTCGATGAAGGTTGGGCGTCGGGCTGGCAACTCGGCACCATAAAAATCTACTGCCAATCATTAGCAGACCGGAGTTCCGCTGTGGCGACCCCTAACTGGGAAAAGACAAAAAGGCAAACAACCTACTGTACTCTAAAGCCAAGCTTATTCCAGTTTTTATTTGTAAATGTTAATTTATTGTAGGCAGAGCTCTTTCAACACCATGTTACCTCTTCCATTGTCTACTGTATTTCCTGTTTAAATGGGCCTATTATGAATCAGCCCACAACCTCGGTCATAAATAAACATGTATTTACTCAGTTCATCACACAGAGAGATTAAGGATCTTGGCATCTTCCTGAATTAAGACAGTTTGTGTTATTCCATGTAGTCAGTGTATGCTTAAAGCTTCAGATTAGAAGTAAGAGGTATCATCTGAGGCAGTTTGTTCCACAGACATAAGCACTGCCTTGCAAACCTGCCTCTTCTAATCAAATTGTAAAGTTTGTTTATTAATATATGTATGTATTTAACATTTGCTCACTTGCCTAAGGGCATTTTTCAGGCCAACTTCAGCCAAAAGGCATACAAAGTTTATAAAAATTTTGATACAAGCAAAAAAAAAAAAATGATACAATCAATGACATACAAAACAAAGATACACTGATCAAAGTATGCATATCATCCAAGAAAATGTATTCCATGGTGCAGTAAGTATACTGTGACAATAAAAGACCATTCATTTATAGTAGTCAGATTTACAGTTAACATAGCATAAATTACAGGTGTTAGCAATTAACACGTTAATGCACTAAGCTGGGCTTGAAGTGGTTTGAGTACTATGGACCTGGAAGAGAAAGTAAGAGATATTAATTACGGAAGGGAGGCTAAGGAGAGTTCTCAGGAGAGGTATTTACAGTATAAACACATTTAAAAGGACCTACCTGAGTCTGAGCAAAAGTTTAGTTTTCAGAGCTTAACTGGAACCAAGTGGGACAGTAATACAATATCATCTAACCTTTACTGCCATAACAATGATACTGATAGCTACCCATGGTTTATAAAAGTCATCTAGATTGCTGAAGTTACGTATGTCAGGTAATTTTATTCCATGGAAATGCAGCTAGTTTAGGAATAGATTCCTCTGTGATGGGAAGTTAGAAGCTCAGCATTAGTACTGCAGTGGGTTTCTGTAGTGTTTCTAAAGTGAAAGAGGTATTTAAGAGGGGGAAAGTAGTAATCATTTTAGAGTCTGTATGTTAAAGTTTTGAGAAGGAAGGAGTGTCCTTCATCCACTGATTTATTTAGATTAATTAATTGCAACACAGTGCTGCTCAGAATGAGAGCTGAGACACACAAACCAGAGAATTTTGTTTTTAGATTTTTTAGTTGCATGTGCAGGTGTGTGACGCAAGAGCAAATAATAGAGAATGAATACTCAAGTCAAGGTAAAAAGCAAACTGCAGTAGCTGCCTTGTGTTCTTGGTAAGTAATTTGAAAGTGAGTTATGTGATCTACTAGGAAACTGGTTATTGGAAAAGTGAAAGCTAAGGTAACGTTAACATGTCCCTAATCATTCAACAGGTAGATGCTCAGCTTCAATATGCTACAAATGTAATTATTAGATATGCAGTATTGATTTTAATGTCTTTTGTAATCATATCTGGTTGTTAGTACTTGTCCAGTTTATTAAAATGATTACAAACTGTTAAATATCATGCATGTCTTGGGTACAGATAACTAAGACTGATGGGGGTATTGAAGAGTTTATAGAAGCATTTTATAAAATATTACTAAATTATTTTGAGGTGTTTTAGATAAACACTTGTATATACAGTAGAACTCAACTTATCCAAATGTCCTGACAATAAAAAATATATTTGGATGACCCAATGTTCAGATATGCTAGATATAATTGTCAGCAATAACTTTATACAGAAATAAATTTACGTAAAATGCCAAGAAAACCACAGCAATCATAAATGTAAATATTTTATCTTTAATTTGATGATAGCTGCAGGCAGCAGCTTAGCTAGGGTGGGGCAAATGGGGAAACTGCCCAGGTCACAAACATGTTGGGGGGTGTGGTCGACTGATCACGATCTCTATTTAATATATACTGGCTTTTGAAAGCTGGTATTGCATTATTGGTCAAACCTGAGTACTGTAGTGCTCTCAGTGTGGTCTAAACTGTAGCAATTGCTTGCTACATTAGTAGCAAGCAGTTTGCTACTTTTTTTCTTTGTTTTGCTAAAATGAGAGGAAGGAGGGTTGGGGCAGGGTGCAGAAACAGGACCTAATTGGCTGGGGCAGGAGGGGGTAATGTTTATTATATATCTGGCTACCTGGTTAGTGTCTCAGGAGAAGTGGACTACTTTTTTTTTTTTTTTGCTCTTCACTTGAAAAGCTGCTCAGGAAGCTGGTTGAGCCAACTGCTCTTCTGGTTGCAAGTGCTACCAACTTCGAAAACCATCCTTGACTATAGTGACTATTTAAAAACAGATTTACTAGTATCAGAATCAAAATAACTGCATGCATGGTGGAGTTCCTATTTTCAAGTGGAGTACTATGACATCCAGAAGATAAAATCATTTAACTGCTGCTTTACTGAGTGACACTTAGCTAGTATGAAATCAGCTTAACTAATGTGTTCAAATTCCAGTTACAGGACTTGATATAAAATTAAATTAAATCACAGCATAGTCTGTTCGCTAAAGTTTCTAGCTGCAATGAAGTCATATTTAAAGAAATGTATTACCTTTTAGTTGTAAAGCCCAGAATGCTTCTCTATATTGTGTGTGTGTGTGTGTGTGTGTGTGTGTGTGTGTGTGTGTGTGTGTGTGTGTGTGTGTGTGTGTGTGTGTGTGTGTGTGTGTGTGTGTTGATGGACAGCAGCTGAGTTTTGCCACAAGTGGAACAAGTGCTGTGGGTCTGTGTCTTGCTGTGTCTCCATCCATACCAAGCAGACATCAAAGAATGGCACAGCTTCTGAGTGAGTCCAGAATTTCTAGTTTCTGGACGCAGCTTGGCTAGATCATGCTCATCATTTTCTTGGTCTTCCTCTGTCTTTACAGATGCATTACCCTTCTGGACAATGTCAGCATCTCCACCACAGTCCTGTTCAGACTCATCAGCAGTGGCACATGAATCCATCACTGTTGGAGAGAGGTTACTGTGAGCACCAGTGTCACAGGGGGTCCTTGTCACCTACTCTGGTTGCTCACAGAAATCAGCTGCTGCCTCAACAGTTATAGCTGCGCCAGGGGCAGTTGGGGGGGGGGGGGCAGAATACCTGATCACTGCCAGCATCTTCCTATAGTGTCACAGTGACTTCTTCTGATCTCTTAAGTTTACACAGGCAATGCATTTTTTATCACGATCATCTTCATCATATCCAACAAGCTCACCTTTCTCACTATGAATCAGTGATGACCGTTTCATCTTGTATAACCGCTTGGTGCTGCACAAAAATCACTGGTCCATCCGCCATATGCTAGCAGTGCTGTGTGCTGACAAGAATTCACATCTGATGTTGCCATTTAAACTTACACTCAGCTCATCATTCAGGTGTGCTCCACCTTTATTTAGTTATGTTTCTCATATGTATTTTGTTAAGTGGGGCAGAACACTGATCTGTCTAGACCATTTTCAGACTCAGCATGGGTGTAAAATTAACTGATCACATATTCTATTAAACATTCTATGCAAACACACATGATATGAAAGGAAGAGTGGTATCAGTGACTTTTAACAAATGCAGATCTGTACCACAAAGGAATCAATTAATGTACAAGAGAGCATGCGATAGTACAATACATAGTAGATGTCTGAGCGTATTTGATCCATGTGATGTTTCATTTGCAGAAGCATTTGAATTCTGCCTGCTTAAAGACATATACTTGTAATTCTTTCTTAAACTGGGGAAGGAAAGGGTGTCATTTTTTTTTTTTTTTTGTGGGGGGGGGGGGCAGATTCTCGAAGCCATAACTGAGAAAGGTTTTGTCTGCTTTAGTTTGGAGTATTGGAAAATAAGGTTAAGGGCTGACATGGAAAAGGATTTGAGGCTGCATGCAGGGTGCTTTTATGAAAGTCTGCTGGCAAAAAAAAGGGGAAGCTTTCCATAGTTTAAAATTCATCAATCAAAGAAGGGAGAAGGGGTGATCAAACAATAGAACAGCCTCTGAAGCTGAACAGGTGGTGCTGACAGAGGTAGATCTAACTGGTGGCACAAAACGCCTACTGTACTATTCTAAAAATATGGCTGAACTCACCTATGTAGCATGCTGTGCCCTGTACAGGGTTTGTGTAACTTCATGCTTACATATATGAAACAAGCTGGTGTTATGGATTCCATGTGCCAGTGGTAACCTGTATTCCCCACTTGATTTACTACTAGCAAGCAGAGCTAGTTGGTATTTTTTTAATTAATAAATGTATTTTAATCCTGGTGTTGCATTTTTTTCAGCTACAGAGACATTTTTTTAAGTATCAACGACCATATCATGTCAGTTTCAGACTCAAAAATTGTGTGCTTAGTCTGTGATTTCTAGTATTTTCTTATGAAAAAGTGCAATGGCTACTAAACTGCTTGACAGCACCTTACCTTAAACACACAACTGGCTAATCCCATGTTTGTTCTTGAAAAAGTTTAACCACCCTCACTAACAATATGTGATTCAGTTCCTCCAAGTTGTGCATGAAAACAGAAATCCTTCAGTTTCAGAATGGTGACAGAGATTGTGATGGTTCTGCCTCAGATCTGCAGAAACTGGCAATGCAGGGTTTATCCATAAACCCCATCACTACAGCCTTTCATGGTTTGCTGTTTTAGTCAGCTGGCAGCCACCATTAAGACTTGTGATGAAGTGTCATGTTGTCCTTGACATGAACGATGTCATGAGCTGTGGAGCTGCTCACACCAAACTGACTAGCAACACACAGATTTTTACCCCTTTAAATACGTTCTAAAACTCTGTTTACTAGACAAATCAAGCATTGCTTCTTTCCTCTCAGCCAGTGTTTCAAAAACTACTACTCAAAAACAACCTGGTTTATAATGCAGGCTGATGAGTAATTTGGAAGTAATTAAATACTAGCAGCTGATCTGACACATTACACAGTATTCACATCTCTTTAGTTATATGTTACTTGTCTTAGCATTTCTCAGAATCAGGGGATTTGGCCGAATGCCACACCTGTTGATTGTTGAGTTGTTGAAGAAAAGGAACCAATTGCAACAATTAGCAAAAGGTCATGTGACCAGTTTACATTCCAAAGAGTAGGCACTGAATGTACTACCTGTAGGGATAATGACACAGGTTAACTGCCAGAGACAGTATACACCACCCATGGTGACTCAAGGTGTGCTTGAAGACAGAAGGTATGCCTACGTACATGATGCTTTGCAGCAAGGAGTATTCATATAGTACAATGCCTGTGTTTACTGTTACATACTTCTCATACAGTGTTCCCTTAAGTACAGGTATTTCCAGACATGCATCCGGCTTTGAATCAAAGCACCCGATAATAACATTAATTTTTCACTGTTTTCATTCCATTATGCTAATAAGTCTGTTATGAATACCTGAAAACAGAAAATTCAAGTGCAATTAATCCTGATATAAAATGCATATAACATAGGTTCATAGGTAAGTACTAGGCTATCAGCCCAAGGGTCTAAGTAAGCCTAGCCAACAAGGTTCCCTGGCTTACGCTACCCAAGAAAATTAATTTCCTGTGCCCCTGTCGAGCAGAGCCACAGAAGTGATCTCCGGGGTGCATTTCCTATTTCCCATCCACTCATCAAGATTCTTCCTGAAGAGTGCTAATGAGGAACTTTGCTTGACATAGATGGGTAGCTTGTTCCAAAGTATAGGAAGTCTCTGGGACAGGAATCTATCCCTCCAGCACGTCCTGTTTATTGTAGTGACAAGGTTTAGGTCCCTAGAGCGTGTAGCTTGGAGGGATTGGGATTTGTTTAGGTGTAGCATGTCCAACAGCTTTGGGTTTAACATTGCTTTATGTGTTAGACAAAGATCTCCTCGGAGTAGGCAATATGCTACAGAGCAAAGCTGGAGTTTTTTGAGACGGTCAGTGTAGGGCATCTGTTTGAGGCCAGTAATCCTCTTTGTGAGGTATCTCTGTGGCCTTTCCAGCTGCTGCAGATGTCTTGTAAGGTACATTCCAAAAGGGGCTTTCTACTCTATAATGGGTCAAATGAGTGCAGAGTAGAGGGGAACAATGTCATCTTTTTTCCTGGATGCGAACCATTTTGTGATGAGGTGTGCCACATAGAAGGATTTCCTGACTACTGTGGTGATGTGATTATCAAAGGAGAGACTACTGTCCACCTGGGTCCCAAGGTCTCTTATCCCACATTCGGCGTTAAGTAGACTGCCGTTTATGTGGTAGTTCATGAGTACAGAGTTTTTACCAAAGGGGATGACAATAGAGTGCATTTGTGTAGGATTCAGCAGTCGTAACTGTATTGTCCATCTGCATGAGTGTCATGAAGTTTGCCACTTCTGTCTTAAGAAGCATGAAGTTGGCTTTGGAGAAATTTTTTACCGTGGTTTCCTTAATGGTGGGTGGGGTGGGATGCGGACATCTAGGGTGATTAGCTTATGGTCGGATCTGACCAACGAGGAGTTGATTTCAGGTGTGGAACACGGTCACTCATGCTGGTAATGACTAGGTCTAGGATATTGTTGCCCCTGGTGGGGGTGTGGATAAGTTGATCCAGGGCACTGGAATTTATGAATTCCAGAAACCGCTGAGCAAAGGAGTTGGTACATGAGTAGTTTTCCCAGTTAATGGTGGGGTAGTTGAAATCATCCATTATTAGGGTGTTTGATTGACCCCTAATATTTTCCAGTATATCAAGCAAAGAGGAGTTGGAATCTTGGGGCATGGTGGGGGATCTGTAGCAAGCTACAATTTGGATTGCAATTCTGCCCAGGGTTCATTGCACTTGGATAACCTCAGATGCATTATGCTGCGCAACTAGGCTGGAGGTGTGGATATCTTTAATGAATATGGACACACCTCTGCCTTTGGTGTTCTGGTCCAGGTTAGATGGTCGAAAAGTGTGGTATGAGTTATAGCCTGGTAATTCAGGGGCGCTCTCTAGAGCCTTGAACCAGGTCTCAGTCACTACACAAATATCGATGTTCTCCATTTTAAGGAGTGCCTCGACTGAGTGCATTTTGAGATTTAGCCTTCTAGCATTGAGTAGCATTACCCTCAGTTTTTGCTTGCCTGTTCCTGTTACGGTGGTGAATTTGTCATTTGAATCTTGCCTAAAAAAAGCACTATAGCGGCAGCAAGACCCTTAGCCAGTTTCCAGAATCCCAAGGGTGACAGGTGCAGGCCATCTCTGGCAAAGCATCATGGTCTGTCGACCATGTTGTCCCAGTCAGACAGATACTGGATCCCCTTAGAATGACACCAGAAGCTTAGCCAATTGTTGAAGTCAATCATTTTGTCCTTGTACTGCGGTATCATTCATAGCACACTAGGCATAAATACTTAAATCAATTGATATAAAATGTGGCTTACAAATCATGGCAATAAACCCAATGAAGGAATCATTTCAAAGCAGGAATTCTAAATCAAATAAACCTAACAGAACTAAAATGATTGCATATTTCATCAGCATATGCTTAGATTTCGATTTCCCAGTAATCATCAAACACATGAATCAAGAGATTTTTAACTTAATAGATTATGTTTTTTTTACTAATGTAGAAAAAAACATGAGAATCACTTTTCAGATTATGGTGGTAAACATAAGGTGCATATTAACCAGACACAGCAATTACTTGCACCCTTTACTTTTTTGGAAGAGAAATTCCAGCATTGATGTCAAACATTCTTTGGATCACTGGGTTTGTACAAAAGGCACTGCTTTTGTATGCTGAAGGGAAAATAAAGCTACGTTAGCACAATGTGGCTAAAGGACACCACTCAGCATAACCATCTCAAACGAATCATAAGTGAGCTAAAAGTATAGCCGAAGCTTTGAGGTCACACTTTACTACTTCAACTGGAACAATAAGATCGCTTGTTACAGTCAACATTGAAAGAAATGAAAGTTGGAATGTGTATATAAACATTACGAACTCCAGATAGCATAACCCTGTTTTTGGCCACCAAGTGATATAAAGTTTTTCACTGACACTGTTTGCATTGTACAAACCATGATAATGCCTCTTAAAACACAGGAAAAAAATCACTTATAGTTTCTAAACAGTGCCACTTTTAAAGGAAAGCTAGTGGTTGTAGTATGCTAGTATACCCTACTAAGCATATGTATGCTTAACTTGCTTGTTTGTTTTTACCTTCACAGTACAGCTATTCTTTTTAGTCCTACCTAGACAATATGATTGAACTAATGAAATATATAACATGTATTTTTCATTTTGTGCTTGTAGCTGAGATTGCATCAACATTTCTATCTGTACATCGTGTATGTATCACACTGTTATTTATAAATGTGGAGCTTTTCTCCCTGGGCTTCGCTGAAAAAGGACATTTTGCCCAGTCAGACTTTTCCAGTAAACAAATGTAAAATAATAAAAATAATGAATAAAATAAATAAATTAACAGCAAATCTGAAGTCTTCCATTGTTAAAGATTCTGCAAGGTCAGGCAACACTGAACTGTGCTCTTTCCATTCCCATCTGCTAATTATTTGTATGTTTAAAGGCTAAGAAGCAAAATGTACTGAGTTTTTCCTGAATAAACATTCGCCACCAGGCTCAGCTGCTATTTTATGAGTTCTGAGTAGATCAGGCTACAAAATTATATCAACTGCCATAATGTAATAAAAAATCTTGGAGAATATCTCAGATACTGACTCGCATGTAGCTGTCATGTAACTGTCTTTGTGGCACAGCATCTTGTATGTGTAACCAGTAATGGCAGCAGCACATATGCCAACAGTGCAGACAAGACCATAAAATGGCTGTTGGGTGTGTGAAAGCTTGGTAGAAAAGAACTGTGTCAAGGATTTATTATCAGTTAAGATGGTTTGTTCCTAGATATCTGGACCAAGTTTTATTTGGAATTTTGGAATAAGAATCACTGTAGAACAAAACTTTGTCCATGCATGTGTGTGTATGCGTGTATGTATGTATGTATGTGTATATATATATATATATATATATATATATATATATATATATATATATGTATAGGAGCTGTTTATAATCTCGAAATACTCAAATGTCGAATTTCAGTATCTCAAGACTATAAACCCGAATGTTTAAAATAGCGAAAGTTCATAATCGCGAATTCAAATATCTCGAATTTGCAGTTATGGCCTTACGCTAAGTGAAGTCTGGGATTGTGTGTCTATGGTGCGCGGTGCAGTGTGTAGATCTAGGTATTTTGTCAGGTAATTGAGTGTTTTGTAAGGGATTTGAGTGGGGGTTAAAGTGTGTTTGAATGTGCTGATATGTTTGATGTGCGTGTGAGGGACTAGAGAATGTGCGTGTGTGAGTTTGCTTTTGTTTCTTGTTTGTCTTCACAGAAGTATTACCCTTCTGGACAATGTCAGCATCTCCACCACAGTCCTGTTCAGACTCATCAGCAGTGGCACATGAATCCAACACTGTTGGAGAGAGATTACTGTGAACACTAGTGTCACAGGGGGTCCTTGTCACCTACTGTGGTTGCTCACAGAAATCAGCTGCTGCCTCAACAGTTATAGCAGTGCCAGGGGCAGTTGGGGGGGGGGCAGAATATCTGATCATTGCCAGCATCTTCCTATAGTGTCACAGTGACATCTTCCGATCTCTTAAGTTTACATCGGCAATGCATTTTTTATCACGATCATCTTCATCATATCCAACAAGCTCACCTTTCTCACTACTCGGAATCAGTGATGACCGTTTCATCTTGTATAACTGCTTGGTGCTGCACAAAAATCACTGGTCCATCAGCCATATGCTAGCAGTGCTGTGTGCTGACAAGAATTCACATCTGATGTTGCCATTTAAACTTACACTCAGCTCATCATTCAGGTGTGCTCCACCTTTATTTAGTTATGTTTCTCATATGTATTTTGTTAAGTGGGGCAGAACACTGATCTGTCTGGACCATTTTCAGACTCAGCATGGGTGTAAAATTAACTGATCACATATTCTATGCAAAACACATGATATGAAAGGAAGAGTGGATTTGTCGAGTATTACATAATAAATTATCAGTGACTTTTAACAAATGCAGATCTGTACCACAAAGGAATCAAATAATGTACAAGAGAGCATGCGATAATACAATAAACAGTAGATGTCTGAGCGTATTGCATGCAGGGTGCTTTTATGAGAGCCTGCTGGCAAAAAAAGGGGAAGCTTTCCATAGTTTAAAATTCATCAATCAAAGAAGGGAGAAGGGGTGATCAAACAATAGAACAGTTTCTGAGGTGGGGCAGGTGGTGCTGATAGAGGTAGATCTAACTGGTGGCACAAAACGACTACTGTACTATTCTAAAAATATGGCTGAACTCACCTATGTAGCATGCTGTGCCCTGTGTGGTTTGTGTAACTTCATGCTTACATATATGAAACAAGTTGGTGTTATGGATTCCATGTGCCAGTGGTAACCTGTATTCTCCACTTGATTTGCTACTAACAAACAGAGCTACTTGGTATTTTTATAAATAATAAATGTATTTTAATCCTGGTGTTGCATTTTTTTCAGCTACAGAGGCATTTTTTTAAGTATCAACGACCACATCATGGCAGTTTCAGAATCAAAAACTGTGTGCTCAGTCTGTGATTCTAGTATTTTCTTATGAAAAAGTTCAATGGCTACTAAACTGCTTGATAGCACCTTTCCTTAAATACACAACTGGCTGATCCCATGTTTGTTCTTGTAAAAGTTTAAACACCCTCAATAACAATATGTGATTCAGTTCCTCCAAGTTGTGCATGAAAACAGAAAGCCTTCAATTTCAGAATGGTGACAGAGATTGTGATGGTTCTGCCTCAGATCTGCAGAAACTGGCAATGCAGGGTTTATCCAAAAATCTCATCACTACAGCCTTTCATGGTTTGCTGTTTTAGTCAGCTGGCAGCCACCATTAAGACTTGTGATGAATTGTCATGTTATCCTTGACATGAATGATGTCATGAGCTGTGGAGCTGCTCACACCAAACTGACTAGCAACACACACATTTTTACCCCTTTACAATACGTTCTAAAACTGTTTACGGGAAAAATCAAGCATGGCTTGTTTCCTCTTAACGAGTGTTTCAAAAACTACTACTCAAAAACAACCTGGTTTATAATGCAGGCTGCTGAGTAATTTGGAACTAATTAAATAGTAGCAGCTGATCTGACACATTACACACTATTCACAACTCTTTAGTTATATGTTACTTGTCTTAGCATTTCTCAGAATCAGGGGATTTAGCTGAATGCCACACCTGTTGATTGCTGAGTTGTTGAAGACAAGGAACCAATTGAAAAAAAATTAGCAAAAGATCATGTGACCAGTTTACATTCCAAAGAGTAGGCACTGAATGTACTACCTGTAGGGATAATGACACAGGTTAACTGCCAGAGACAGTATACACCACCCATGGTGACTCAAGGTGTGCTTGAAGACAGAAGGTATGCCTACGTACATGATGCTTTGCAGCAAGGAGTATTCATATAGTACAATGCCTGTGTTTATTGTTACATACTTCTCATATAGTGTTCCCTTAAGTACAGGTATTTGTAAACAGGCATCCGGCTTTGAATCAAAGCACCCGATAATAACATTAATTTTTCACTGTTTTCATTCCATTATGCTAATAAGTCTGTTATGCATACCTGAAAACAGAAAATTCACGTGCAATTAATCCTGATATAAAATGCATACAACATAGGTTCATAGGTAAGTACTAGGCTATCGGCCCAAGGGCCTAAGTAAGCCTAGCCAACATGGTTCCCTGGCTTACGCCACCCAAGAAAGTTAATTTCCTGTGCCCCTGTCGAGCAGAGCCACAGAAGTGATCTCCGTGGTGTATTTCCTATTTCCCATCCACTCATCAAGATTTTTCCTGAAGAGTGCTAATGAGGAACTTTGCTTGACATAGATGGGTAGCTTGTTCCAGAGTATAGGAAGTCTCTGAGACAGGAATCTATCCCTCCAGC